>NW_028243352.1:0-71009 GCF_964263255.1 Lissotriton vulgaris | reverse complement strand
GGGTAGAGAGAGATGGGTGTGTAGAGAGAGATGGGTGTGTAGAGAGAGAGGGGTGTAGAGAGAGAGGGGGTGTAGAGAGAGGGGTGTAGAGAGAGAGGGGTGTAGAGAGAGAGGGGTGTAGAGAGAGGGGTGTAGAAGAGAGGGGTGTAGAAAGAGAGGGGTGTAGAAAGAGGGGTGTAGAAAGAGAGGGTGTAGAAAGAGAGGGGTGTAGAGAGGGGTGTAGAGAGAGGGGTGTAGAGAGAGGGGTGTAGAGAGAGGGGTGTAGAGAGAGGGGTGTAGAGAGAGGGGTGTAGAGAGGGGTGTAGAGAGAGGGGTGTAGAGAGAGGGGTGTAGAGAGAGAGGGTGTGGAGAGTTGGGGGTGTTGAGAGAGGGGTGTTGAGAGAGATGGGTGTTGAGAGAGAGGGGTGTTGAGAGAGAGGGGTGTTGAGAGAGAGGGGTGTTGAGAGAGAGGGGTGTTGAGAGAGAGGGGTGTTGAGAGAGAGGGTGTTGAGAGAGAGGGGTGTTGAGAGAGAGGGGTGTTGAGAGAGAGGGGTGTTGAGAGAGAGGGGTGTTGAGAGAGAGGGGTGTTGAGAGAGAGGGGTGTTGAGAGAGAGGGGTGTTGAGAGGGGTGATGAGAGAGAGGGGTGTTGAGAGAGAGGGGTGATGAGAGAGGGGGTGTGAGAGAGAGGGGTGTTGAGAGAGAGGGGTGTTGAGAGAGAGAGGGGTGTTGAGAGAGAGAGGGGTGTTGAGAGAGAGAGGGGTGTTGAGAGAGAGGGGTGTTGAGAGAGAGGGGTGTTGAGAGAGAGGGGTGTAGAGAGAGGGGTGTAGAGAGAGGGGGTGTAGAGAGAGGGGTGTAGAGAGAGGGGGGTGTAGAGAGAGAGGGGGGTAGAGAGAGAGGGGTGTAGAGAGGGGGGTGTAGAGAGGGGGGTGTAGAGAGAGAGGGTGTGTAGAGAGAGAGGGGTGTAGAGAGAGAGGGTGTAGAGAGAGAGGGGTGTAGAGAGAGAGGGTGTAGAGAGAGAGGGGTGTAGAGAGAGAGGGGTGTATAGAGAGAGAGAGAGGGGTGTAGAGAGAGGGGTGTAGAGAGAGGGTGTAGAGAGAGGGGTGTATAGAGAGGGGTGTAGAGAGAGGGGTGTAGAGAGGGGTGTAGAGAGAGGGGTGTAGAGAGAGGGGATGTAGAGAGAGGGGGTGTAGAGAGGGGTGTAGAGAGAGGGTGTAGAGAGAGAGGGGTGTAGAAAGAGAGGGGTGTAGAAAGAGGGGTATAGAAGAGAGAGAGGGGTGTAATGAGTGGTGTAGAGAGAGAGGTGTGTAGAGTGAGAGGGGTGTGTAGAGTAAGAGCGGTGTGGAGAGAGAGGGGTGTAGAGAGAGGGATTTAGAAAGAGAGGGGTGTAGAGAGTGGTGTGGGGTGTAGAGAGTGGTGTGTGTTGTAGAGAGAGAGGGGTGTGTAAAGCGAGAGAGGGTTGTGGAGAGAGAGTGGTGTAGAGAGAGGGCTGTAGAGAGTGGTGTAGAGAGAGGGGGTGTGTAGAGCAAGAGAGGTCTGGAGAGAGGGGATGTAGAGAGGAGGGTGTAGAGAGAGGTGTAGAGAGGAGGGTGTAGATAGAGGGGTGTAAGAGAGATGGGTGTAGAGAGAGAGAGGGGTGTAGAGAGAGAGAGGGTGTAGAGAGAGGGGTGTGTAGAGAGAGGGGTGTGTAAAGAGAGGGGTGTAGAGAGAGGGGTGTAGAGTGAGAGGGGTGTGTAGAGTGAGAGCGGTGTGGAGAGAGAGGGGTGTAGAGAGAGGGGTTTAGAAAGAGGGGTGTAGAGAGGGGTGTAGAGAGGGGTGTGTAGAGCAAGAGAGGTGTGGAGAGAGGGGGTGTAGAGAGGAGGGTGTAGAGAGGGGTGTAAAGAGAGATGGGTGTAGAGAGAGAGAGGGTGTAGGAGAGGGATGTAGAGAGAGAGGGGTGTAGAGAAAGGGGTGTAGAGAGACGGGCTGTAGAGATAGAGAGAGAGGGTGTAGAGAGAGGGGTGTAGAGAGAGGGGTGTAGAGAGAGAGGGTGTAGAGAGAGAGGGGTGTAGAGAGAGGGGTAGAGAGGGGTGTAGAGAGGGGTGTAGAGAGTGGTGTGGGGTGTAGAGAGTGGTGTGTGGTGTAGAGAGAGGGGTGTGTAAAGCGAGAGAGGGTGTGTAGAGAGAGAGTTGTGGAGAGAGAGTGGTGAGAGAGAGAGGGCTGTAAGAGAGTGGTAGAGAGAGAGGGGTGTGTAGAGCAAGAGAGGTCTGGAGAGAGGGGATGTAGAGAGGAGGGTGTAGAGAGAGGTGTAGAGAGGGGGGTGTAGAGAGAGATGGATGTAGAGAGAGGTGTAGAAAGAGAGGGGTGTAGAGAGAGAGGGTGTAGAGAGAGAGGGCTGTAGAGAGAGGACTGTAGAGAGAGAGAGGGGAGTAGAGAGGGGGTGTAGAGAGAGAGGGTGTAGAGAGAGAGGGGTTGTAGAGAGAGAGGGTGTAGAGAGAGGGGTGTAGAGAGAGAGGGGTGTAGAGAGAGAGGGGTGTAGAGAGAGAGGGGTGTAGAGAGAGAGGGTGTAGAGAGAGAGGGGTGTAGAGAGAGAGGGGTGTAGAGAGAGGGTGTAGGAGAGGGGTGTAGAGAGAGGGGTGTAGGGAGAGAGGGGTGTGAGAGAGAGGGGTGTTGAGAGAGAGGGGTGTTGAGAGAGAGGGGTGTTGAGAGAGAGGGGTGTTGAGAGAGAGGGGTGTAGAGAGAGAGGGGTGTAGAGAGAGGGGTGTAGAGAGAGGTGTAGAGAGAGAGGGGGGTGTAGAGAGAGAGGGGGGTGTAGAGAGAGAGGGGTGTAGAGAGAGAGGGGTGTAGGAGAGAGGGGTGTAGAGAGAGAGGGGTGTAGAGAGAGGGGTGTAGAGAGAGAGGGGTGTAGAGAGAGAGGGGTGTAGAGAGAGAGGGGGGTAGAGAGAGGGGTTAGAGAGAGGGGTGTAGAGAGAGAGGGGTGTAGAGAGAGAGGGGTGTAGAGGAGGGGTGTAGAGAGGGTGTAGAGAGGAGGGGTGTAGGAGAGGGGGTGTAGAGAGAGGGGTGTAGAGAGAGAGGGGTGTAGAGAGAGAGGGGTGTAGAGAGGGGGTGTAGGAGAGGGGGTGTAGAGAGAGGGTGTAAGAGGGGGTGTGTAGAGAGAGGGGTGTTAGAGAGAGGGGTTGTAGAGAGAGGGCTGTAGAGATAGAGAGAGAGGGGTGTAGAGAGGGGTGTAGAGAGAGGGGTGTGTAGAGAGAGGGGTGTAGAGGAGGGGTGTAGAGAGAGGGGTGTAGAGGGGTGTAGAGGAGGGGTGTAGAGAGAGGGGTGTAGAGAGAGGGGTGTAGAGAGAGAGGGGTGTAGAGAGAGAGGGGTGTAGAGAGAGGGGGGTGTAGAGAGAGGGGGTGTGTAGAGAGAGGGGGGTGTATAGAGAGAGGGGGGTGTAGAGAGAGAGGGGGGTGTAGAGAGAGAGGGGGTGTAGAGAGAGAGGGGTGTAGAGAGAGAGGGGTGTAGAGAGAGAGGGGTGTAGAGAGAGGGGTGTAGAGCGAGAGGGTGTAGAGAGAGGGGGTGTAGAGAGAGAGGGGTGTAGAGTGAGAGGGGTGTAGAGAGAGAGGGGTGTAGAGAGAGGGGTGTAGAGAGAGAGGGGGTGTAGAGAGAGGGGTGTAGAGAGAGGGGTGTAGAGAGAGGGGTGTAGAGAGAGGGGTGTAGAAAGGGGTGTAGAGAGGGGGGTTAGAAAGAGAGGGGTGTAGAAAGGGGTGTAGAGAGAGAGGGGTGTGTAGAGCAAGAGAGGTGTGGAGAGAGGGGGTGGAGAGAGGAGGGTGTAGAGAGAGGGGTGTAAAGAGAGATGGGTTTAGAGAGAGAGGGGTGTAGAGAGAGAGGGGTGTAGAGAGAGGGGTGTAGAGAGAGAGGGTGTAGAGAAAGGGGTGTAGAGAGAGGGCTGTAGAGATAGAGAGAGAGGGGTGTAGAGAGAGGGTGTGTAGAGAGAGGGGTGTAGAGAGAGGGGTGTAGAGAGAGGGGTGTAGAGTGAGAGGGGTGTGTAGAGTGAGAGCGGTGTGGAGAGAGAGGGGTGTAGAGAGAGGGGTTTAGAAAGAGAGGGGTGTAGAGAGGGGTGTAGAGAGAGGGGTGTGTAGAGCAAGAGAGGTGTGGAGAGAGGGGGTGTAGAGAGGAGGGTGTAGAGAGAGGGGTGTAAAGAGAGATGGGTGTAGAGAGAGAGGGGTGTAGAGAGAGGGGTGTAGAAAGAGAGGGGTGTAGAGAGAGGGGTGTAGAGAGAGAGGGGTGTAGAGAGAGGGGGTGTAGAGAGGAGGGTGTAGAGAGAGATGGGTGTGTAGAGAGAGATGGGTGTGTAGAGAGATGGGTGTGTAGAGAGATGGGTGTGTAGAGAGAGAGGGGTGTAGAGAGAGGGGTGTAGAGAAAAGGGTGTAGATAGACGGCTGTAGAGATAGAGAGAGAGGGGTGTAGAGAGAGGGGTGTAGAGAGAGAGGGTGTGTAGAGAGAGGGGTGTAGAGAGGGGTGTAGAGCGAGAGGGGTGTAGAGAGTGGTGTGGGGTGTAGAGAGTGGTGTGTGGTGTAGAGAGAGAGGGGTGTGTAAAGCGAGAGAGGGGTGTGTAGAGAGAGTTGTGGAGAGAGAGTGGTGTAGAGAGAGAGGGCTGTAGAGAGTAGTGTAGAGAGAGAGAGGGGTGTGTAGAGCAAGAGAGGTGTGGAGAGAGGGGATGTAGAGAGGAGGGTGTAGAGAGGGGTGTAGAGAGAGGTGTAGAAAGGGGGGTGTAGAGAGAGATGGATGTAGAGAGAGGGTGTAGAAGAGAGGGGTGTAGAGAGAGGGGTGTAGAGAGAGGGCTGTAGAGAGGTGGCTGTAGAGAGAGGGCTGTAGAGAGAGAAGGGAGTAGAGAGGGGGTGTAGAGAGAGGGGTGTAGAGAGAGTGGGTGTAGAGAGAGAGGGTGTAGAGAGAGAGGGGTGTAGAGAGAGAGGGGTGTAGAGAGAGAGGGGTGTAGAGAGAGAGGGGTGTAGAGAGAGAGGGGTGTAGAGAGAGGGGTGTAGAGAGAGAGGGGTGTAGAGAGGGGGGTGTAGAGAGGGGAGTAGAGAGAGAGGTGTAGAGAGAGAGGGGTGTAGAGAGAGAGGGGTGTAGAGAGAGAGGGGTGTAGAGAGAGCGGGGTGTAGATGTGAGGGGTGTAGAGAGAGAGAGAGGGGTGTAGAGAGAGTTTGTTTATCCTACTCTCAGCGCCTGTTCCTTCTGTTATTGAAATACAACAATCCATTACTCAGTGAAATGATTTATTTATCAGACTGACCGTTTGCATGAAGTGTTTTAATGACTCTAAATGTCCGGTGTATGATATACGATTTCACACAATTGTTCTGCGTTACGCAATTCTACATTGTGCTAATAAGTACACAATTCATAAAACAATATAGTCACATCTCGAATCTGCTACCATTAGATTAATAAAAGCAAAAAAAATTATATTTTTGTTGAACGATTACAATATTGTTTTGCTTAGACAACTCAGCGTTGTCTAGTCTAAGAAATGCGGTCACGGCGGAGTTGGGAGCAGGGAGTATGAACAAAACAAAAGGTCCTGGGGCACATAGAGGCCTTGCATCATGGCCTAGATTTGCTCCGGAGGCGGAAATAGAAACCCAAGGTCTACTCAGCACAAAGTGGAGCCGGTGAGACAGAACTCACGGGCAGGAAAAATCAAAGGGCATTCATCTCGGAGGAACAGTACAGAGGGGTTGGGGCCTGAGGGTCGTGTTTGCCTCCATGTGCATCACGGGGGCAAGAAGGAGTATTGTATTTTATACAGAAATCACTACTGCAGTTTCGTCTTGCAGCATGCTAATTATTAATGAACTTCGGAAAGATGAAAGGCTGAGTTGGCCCCACAGAGGAGCAAACTTGTAGCAAGACGAGGTGTTTCCATGAATCTCTCTAATTTACACGTCAGCTGACGACTACGTAGAGAAGTTGAAAGGCTGGCGAACATTCAGAGCAAACACGCATGAGTTTCTCTGGCCCAGCCCTTCCAAACACAACAAGATAGGAAGACATCCAGCAGAAAGGTGGGTATGTAAATCCCACATCGTGACTGTATAAGTGTATCCGGTATATCTGACCTTGAAGGTGATCAAAAGTGATGGGTGCCGAGAGGCAAGAAAAAAACAAGAAAACCGTGCTTAAAGGAAAAAAATGACGTAGAGGTGCCATAAAGGGGAATCATGCAAATGGAAATCAAGAGCCTTAACAGAGATGACAGTAATTGAAAACAAACGCGGATAGAATGAAACGATGTATGCCATCAGTCATGTAAAATATGCCCTCGGAGAGAAAGTGGCTTCATGCCGTAAAAAATAAATTAGCTGGCTTGCGTACATATCAAGATAGTGAATATCAAGTGAGCGTGATCTAGTGATTGAGCATACGTTGGAGGGTGAAAATAGTGTCCACAATTGCAGTGTACTCACTTGCAGAAAACATATAGCTTATTACAGAGTTCACCAGATTTCCGAACGGAGACGGAAAATGCCTTCATTTAGATGAAGTGTCATTGTCAATGAAAGAGGAGAAATCACTACTGCAGTTTCGTCTTGCAGCATGCTAATTATTAATGAACTTCGGAAAGATGAAAGGCTGAGTTGGCCCCACAGAGGAGCAAACTTGTAGCAAGACTAGGTGTTTCCATGAATCTCTCTAATTTACACGTCAGCTGACGACTAGGTAGGGAAGTTGAAAGGCTGGCGAACATTCAGAGCAAACACGCATGAGTGTCTCTGGCCCAGCCCTTCCAACCACAACAAGATAGGAAGACATCAAGCAGAAAGGTGGGTGCCTTGAAGATACATGGGTATGTAAATCCCACATCGTGACTGTATAAGTGTATCAGGTATATCTGACCTTGAAGGTGATCAAATGTGATGGGTGCCGAGAGCCAAGAAAAAAACCCCAAGAAAACCGTGCTTAAAGAAAAAAATGACATAGTGGTGCCATAAAGGGGAATCATGCAAATGGAAATCAAGAGCCTTAACAGAGATCACAGTAATTGAAAACAAACGCAGATAGAATGAAACGATGGATGCCATCAGTCATGTAAAATATGCCCTCGGAGAGAAAGTGGCTTCATGCCGTAAAAAATAAATTAGCTGACTTGCGTGCATATCAAGATAGTGAATATCAAGTGAGCGTGATCTCGTGATTAAGCATACGTTGGAGGGTGAAAATAGTGTCCACAATTGCAGTGTACTCACTTGCAGAAAACACGTCGCTTATTACTGAGTTCACCAGATTTCCGAACGGAGACGGAAAATGCCTTCATTTAGATGAAGTGTCATTGTCAATGAAAGAGGGCAGGGTCAGAGAGGGCGAGCGGTATTTTGAGCTGATGTGTGTAAACGGGGCAATCATGTGAGAACAGTGTGATATATATCCAGGCATACCTTAGCAGAATCAGGCTTGTTGTAAAGATCCTAATCTTTCCGTTTGCAGCATCAGTGAGATGCAGAGCTTTAAGTTGAGGAAAACAAGACGTCAACGCTTCACGTGAAATGGATCCCAAAAAAAAAGCCTTTGATGCAGCAGGGGGCGGAGAGCAGGGGGCGGAGCGGGAAGAGCTGCTGGCGTGGGAGGGTGATTGATGGGTGGGGGGGAAGCAGATCCCTTTGAAGCTGCTGCCTGCTTGTGGGGACTGGGAGGAAGGGGGACGATATGGGAGGAGAGATGCTGGCCTGAGGCAGAGCGCACCATATGGAGAGGGAGGGGGGTGGGCCGAGTGCAGGAGAAATGCTGCTGGCAGGGGGAAGGCTCGGGCAAGCTGTGTGCATGAGGAGCTTGTCACGTGATTGTCACGTGATTCTTTTCTCATGAACTGTTTGAAATCCGCCTGTTAGGAATTTTTTGGATTGACAGTAATAGGTTCGAGTAAACTCGACCTAAAAAGGGGCAAGGGCACGGACGGAGGGCCCCAACCCAGACGGTTAGCAGAGGGGCCAGCACCCTTAGGAACCGAAGGGGAGAGGAAGGGGAGGGAAGGAACAAGAAACAAGACGTATCCTCTGTCAAAAAAGGGCGAAAGACTGCACTTACAGAAGGCATAGCCACCCACCAGGAGGCGAGTGCAGAAGACCAAGCTAAAGGTCCTCGCAGAAGGGGGAGGAAGGGTGGGTCGTGAAGGAATCTGCAGCTAGAATTGTCTCTACCAGATACATTGTTACCGAAGGTAAGTAACTCATACATCTGATAGACTACTAGCTGCAGATTACTTCACATATAATAGATACCCTTGCAAAACCCAAGGGGAAGGAGGGATTGCAAAAGGACCCCACCAGCCTGGACATCACAGAGGGACCTACAGGGGACTAGAGTCACCGACAAGGCGAAATCCCTGTCCCCCAGGTAAGAAGAACCCCTACACACAGATCACCACCGACCCCCAGAGGGATGTAGGAAGAAAACAAAAAAGTCCATACACTCACAACAGGTGAGCCAAGGGCAAGGCCAGAGAGGCCGAAGCACCCCACTCCATCACAGGCCATCCAATGCCAGGACAAGTAAGAGGAGAAGAAAGCCTAGAGGGCCCTAGGAAATGAGGGAAAAGAAGGCAAGCCACCCTAGACGGAAGGCAACAGATAAGACAGAGCAGCGCTTACAGTAATAAGCCGCAGAAAGCAAGAAGAACAGCCCGGGGCCCCAAGAAGACTGGGCAAGCGACTCCTGACAAGGGAAAAACAGAATCATACCAGCCCTCAGGACAGGAGCAGGAAGGTGAGGAAATGCCTGGACACACCACTAGGAGGGGTCTGCGCACACGGCCCAAGAAGCAAGAGCAACAACGTAAACGCCACGGAGAGCATGGGCCAGAATGCAAACTATATAACAACTACCACTACCCCACATAGGGTAAGTTAAGTCCCAAGACATGGGAACCCTCTTTGGAAGACAATTCTGCAGCAGAGGAAGGAACAAAAAAACCTCGGTGAACCCCCCCCCCCCCCACCAGATCCCCCCCCCCTCCACACACACTTCACAGCAAAAGCAACCGGCCCAGAAGGAGGTCCAGAACGAGCTCAACTCGGCAATCACTAAGGAGGGGAAGGATGAGGATAAGGAGGAAGACTGAGCCCTGCCAAGAACCCCTGGATGGCAGAGTCCACCGGGGCATGGAACAACAGGGTGCCATCGAATGGAAGATCAATCAGCCACTCCCGTACATTTTCAGGGAACATGCCGTCCTTAAGCCAAGCATGGCGACGGAGGGCGACTGAGTAAGCCATGGCCCGGCCCAGCACCTCCGAGATGTCCAGAGCAGAGTGGAGAATAAACACCGCTAGTTCCCGGCCATCCAACGCAGGATGCCGTAAGACCACCTGAACAGTTTCCTGTGAAGCTGGGGATCCCAAGGACTCAGCCGAATCCCACAAACAAGAGGTAGCCCTAGCCAACACACATAAGGTGTTAATGGTCCGCAGGGCAGCACTGGTCGAGGCGAACATGTTGCGCCCCCAAGAATCCAGCCAGCAAGCGTCCCTGGACGGCAGAGTCAACAGTGGCGACAGGGAGGGAAAAGCAGTCCTCAAAAGTGGACTTGAGGCAGAGGGGTGGAGGGAAAGACATGCCGGGTCACGCGGCGCCAGAAGGTGCCTGTGCAGAAGGTGTTGAGGCACCGGATCCCCTGAGGCGGGGCGCCTCCAGGCCCCTGTCAGGGAATAAAGAAGCTAGCCCTCAAACGGGAAGCAATAGTTTCCTCCCACCTGAGCCCTGGTGGAGAACCTCCAAGAGATGGTCTGCTGGAAAATAAGCAACTGGGTCACCCATGGGCAGAATGTCCACAGCCGTGGACACCGCGTGAGCGAAGGCCGCACCCGCCTCCGTAGGGCCCCGGGATGGAGAAAGCAGCTCCTCCATGGGTGACTGCTGCAAACTAAGGTGGCTGTCCCCGAAGCCAAGCGGGGCAGGCAAAGGCCAGACCTGAAAGTCAGAAGGGACCGAAGAGTGGGGGACCTGTCGCTCCTCCGGCGAGCACCCTGGCCTCGGGAATGGCAGAGAACCACCCTTTGATGACGCCGGCAAAAAAGTCACCACGCGGCGACCTGTCTCCGGGGAGGAGAACACCAGTATGCACCCAACCTCCGGAGAAGAGGGAGCGTCCGAAGACGAATCTGCTACTTGATGGCTGTTTGGAGCTGTAGAGTCCGCCGCCTGAGGCAGTACGGCAACGCCATTCGGCGCAGAAGGAGACGTCAGATAGGGCTCCCCTAAGCCACATCGCGCCGTGGACCGGAGAGTAGCCGGATATGAAGTGACCAAGGGGTGGCGCCGGACCAGCGCAGACTACCTCCGCCGAGGCAGCCAGCTGCATGGAGGAACGATAGGGACCAGGGGAGTGACACGAAGCCCTCCGCCAGCCTCGGCCCAGCATGTGACGGAGGAGGCCCGGCGATCCATGCAGCACCCCCAGGGCCGACTCGCCGTCCGACTCAGCAGCCGCCTGCTTGGAGGGACGAGATAGGCCCGGAGTACAAGGGGTCCCAATCCAGCCTCGATCCAGAGCAGGACGAAGAGGGTCCACGACCCCTGTGGCGCCGCCCGGCCCAGCAGCTACCGGCTCCGTAGCGGTGTCACCTCGGCCTTAGACAGAACCACCTAGTCCAAGGACCGAGTCCCGCCGACCTCCCGCGACACCACAGGGACTCCCGCAGGAGTTTGCGGTGAGGCAGAGGAGCCATGGCCCGAAGGATGGACCCTCGAAGGACCGCACCCCAACAGCACCACATCCTCCATGTCTGGAGCCGAACCAGTCGGCGCCGGAGCCGAACCATTCGGCGCCGGAGCCGAACCAGTTGGCACCAGAGCTGCCGAGGAGAGCCCCACGCAATGCAAGGGATCCGCTGAAGCCCCAAGAGGGGAAGGAGGAGGAGACACCAGCGAGGCCTGCAAGGCCGCTGCATATGTTTCCATCTGGACTCTCGACGCCCCTTCACTGGGAAACGGTGGATACGAGGACGACACACGGGCCGCATCACCCACGGAGAGCCCACGCCCGGGCAGGCTGAAAACCAGCCCCCGGGGACAAACCAACACTTACCCACCAGGGAGCCACGCTCTTACGACATTGGCGATGGACGAGGACGCAGACGACGGCAGTATCTGAAATCGTCCGCTGAGACTGAACGAGGGGATGAAGACACCTTTGAGAGACGCGCCAAAAGTAGTTTCGTCCAGCGCTCCCGCCGCGAATTCGGCTTTAACTGTTGGCACGCCTCACAATCAGTGGTGCAGGGATCTTTCCCTAAACACCACATACAAATGAGGTGAGGGTCCGTCGCAGACATAAGATGCCCACACGACGTGCAAGTCTTGAAGCCCGAACGCATTCGCACACAGTTCACCAAAAAATAGCACAATTGAGGGAGAAAAAGGGGCCCAAACAGAGACCGGATCCAAGTTGCACGCAGAAAAGGAAAAAACTGACGTAGGCGCACCAGGGCTTATGTAACCTCGCTGACGCCACGTGCACTGACGACGCCATGGCGAAGTCGCCCGATGCCACCCCTCCCCCGGCAGGCAGGGATGCTGTGGCAAAGAGTTTAAGATCCAGTCTCACGCCAGGGAATAATTCTACGTGAAGGAATATGCGGCTAGTAGTCTATCAGATAGAAAACCTCAATTCAAAAAGAAGAAAGTAGTTGACTTAAAAATTAGACATGCCCAGGTTACTGAGGACTCCGCTTCTGAATGGGGAATGGGCTCAGACTATGCTAGACAGTGTGGCAGAAGTAACAATAGCTTGCCAGAACCTGAAGGATTTTCTGGTGACAGCAGTATCAAATGAACACATCACAGTGGAAACCGATACCAGAGTTAGTGTCCTGCATAGACTGTACCCGATAACAGAGTTAGTGTCCTGCATAGACTGTATGAAACAACACTACAAATAGAGGTGGACATCTTAAGAAAGGTTAAAGGTCTCTTTTGGGAGAACTTAACCTATGGATATGGCCTACTGCTAGCAGAAAAAGATTGGCTGCCTGAGTTTGTGATGGACTGCCCAAAAGGGAAAAGCGTAATTTTGCCTGCTTTCTCCGACCTCGTTCCAGAATCTCTAAAACATTAATACGCGCAGGAATGGGTGCTAGAGCTAGCTCCGGCATTACACCGCAACAATGTAGGGTGGGACGTGGAGTCTACCCACCACGAAATCCCATTAAAATCTACTCCAAATTCACAGAGACAGTACCCTGTTAAAAATTATGCAAAAACACATGTCAAAGAAATCTAAGTCCAACTTGAATACCAAGGTGCAATTGAGGCTTGCACCTCCCAGAGGAACAATGCTTTGTTTCCAGTAATGAAACTGGACAACTCTTATCGTCTAGTTTTAGATTAGACATTTAAACACGTACACATGAACATTTGTAGTTCAAAACACACACAGTACCGCATTAATGAACATTGTGCGGAAGAATTACAAAACAACATTAGATATCTCAAATGAATTCTTCTGACAAAATACAGCTCCAGAAAGCAGATATTTGACAGGTTTGTCTACCATGGCACTCAGGGCCACATCCGTCGTTTGCCGCAGGGGTAGAACAGCCCAAACATGCGTTGAGGAGGCAGTGTCCTATGTAGATGACATCTATCTGACAGATGATTAATTAGTTGAACAATTGCCCATCTCAATGTCCTATTTTTGGGGTATGAACTGTCAAGTGAAGGCAAGAGCCTGGCAGCCAAACTGTTTAGAAAAGTGTGCAGTGCTCCAACCTCTGAAGAATCTAAAAAGTTTGCAATCCATTTTAGGATTTCAAAATTTTTGCAGTACATTCGAGATTACGCAGAAAATGTAAATGCTTTCTACGTCTTAATCAGACCTCATTTCACAGCACATCAGTGGACACAGGAACATACAGATAAACTACGCTAGCATGATAGCATCTAAACATTTGCACACGCGTAAATTCTACCGTGGAGAAGTGTGGCTCAGGGGTTAGAGGGGGCAGACCCGGAAGCTGAGATCGGCCCTGGACCAGGGTTCAATTCCCCGCCTCGACGGGGCTTGGGCTCAATAATTCCACGGACTCGATAATTCTCGCTCCGGTGCCTACTCGACTCACGGGTTCACACTCTGCGACTCTGGGCAATAGCTTGCTTAATCTCCACAACGGCCCCTCGCGGCGGGATGCCTGGCTTTCACCTTGGGAATGCCCAGAAATGGGTTATCTCGCAGGGGAATACCAGGACGGGTTCCCTAAGCAAGCGCCGGGAAACCCACTGCGGGTAGCTGTGCGCTATATAAGCTCAAATACATTTACAAACTTGGTGGTCCCTAGTTTATCAGGATATGCTTACATCACTTTCAATGAAGGTGAGACAGTCATGATTGCATACAAATCACATTTATACTTGCATGCAAAAATGTGATTTGCAGCCACAGAGAAAATACTGACGGCAGTACAGAGAGCTGCGGTGAGAGAAAGAGCACTAGCACAGGGGAAACACATTATTGTTGTAACCCCGGTACCAACTTCAGAAGCTGTTACCAAAGCGAGCATTCCAAACGCAAAAGCACTGCATCCACGAAGGATACAAAGGGCTAATTCTCTCACTGCAACAGATGTAGTTTAGAAATATGATCTTACATTAAAAAACACAAGCGTTCCTGCAGGACGAGCAAGAATACCCTCTCCCGAATTAAATCTTGCCTCTAAAAAAATATAAATACATCATTTACACTGATGGTTTTGCTCTGCCTGCCATTGGAACTAAACACCAGTATAGCACAGCTTGTGCTATAGTGAAGGGATGTATGCAGGATGGTAAATTCCATCCCAGCAATAAGACTACACAATCTCTAGGAGATTGTACCGCGCAGCTGGCAGAACTAAAAGCCCTAATACTAGCACTACAGTATACGGATCAGGGATTCCCCATGCTGATAGTGTGCGATTCGTTCTACTGTGTGCATTCCTATAATGAATATCTTCATAACTGGGTTCTGAACGGATTTAGAGATTCCAATGGTTGCACAATTAAACAAATTGTTATATGAGGCATCGCGTGAGCGCGCAAATTCTAGATGGCCGCCGCGGACTGAGCTCCTTTTCCCTTAAAAACAACGATTTCTTGTCAGAAAATCGGACCAAATGAGGTCGCTATAATAGTTATAGTGACACTTACTGGCTGAGGAGGTTTCATGCTTTTTTGATCGACGGAGGTGCTGTTTTGAGCTTCATGGTTGCTGCTCCCAGCTCTCCACAGAGATATTGCCTGGATTGTCTGTCAGGGGGTCGGAGTATACTTGAGGAAAGGGCCTGGCTTGGGCCTAGCCACACCCACAGTCCTGTTTAGATGCTGCACCAGTATTTGAGGAGTGCTTATCTTTTACTTTATTTACTCTGATGTTACTCATTTGCTAATTTTTTTTCAAACTCAGTTAATTTTCTCCTCAAAAATGGAAAATAAAAATCCTAACAAAAGAATACATCAGGTTTCACCTACTCCATTAAAATCGAAAGTGGCTGCAGTGAGTAAAGGCGGACTAAAAGACCGCGTGGCTGCCCAGAGTGTCGGTGGACGGAATGCAAGGACCCTGAACGGAGTCGAGAAGGATCGCTGAGGGCACCGGTGGAGGACAAGGTCTCTGAGGGGAATCGTGAGTACTGTACCCGGTTTCGGGTGACATCAGACCCGTGCAGAAAGGGAAACGCTGGCGCTGCTCGCGCTCACAAGATGGCGGCATAGTTTTCTTAAACGGAGACTCTCTATTCCCTATTGAAGTGCATCGGCTCAGGCGCTGTGGTTTACCGGCGCCGTGGTTTACCGGCGCCCATTATGAGGGGAAGGAAATGAGGGCAACTCACCCATCGGAACAGTAGCGGCCGGGGCATGTACAATTTTTGACTATTTTGGCAATATCGGCACGATTAGAAGAAAATGCAGAAATATGGTCCCAAACCAGAAACGGCATTGTAAAAAACGGCTGTGATCGTTGTGGCACATGTAAAACAGGGTCTACTTGCTGGATAAATGGCTATGGAGGCAATGTTTGGGGATTTATGGACCTGCGACTGAGCCCTGTGCTACACCATGAGGCTATAAGGGGAAACTCAGTGGATGCCTGGATTTAGGTTTCTGGGGCTTGCGCCTAATACACGGATGCAACAAATGGCTAAGCAGTCAAGCTTTTCAGGCCGCTATTGAGGATAAAAGCAACGGCTAGGCTAATAAAGTGTCTCTAATCGTGCAAAACCTTACATGCATATGGTGGCTCCTAAAATGGCGACGCAGGCTTCCGGCCTCATATGAAAAGTGCGCACTTCCTCACGGCGACTAAACAAGGGCAGGAAGCAAACGGGTAGAACGACCATCATATCAGCTCCTAGGTGGACTTAAATGGTTATTGTGCATATATTTGTATCAGGCTAGAAAAAGGAACCGGAGAGGCCGGCGACTACAAGTACTCCATAGGGGACGGCTGCAAATACAGGAAGACCATCGTAAACGATCAGGCAGTCTACGCCACGGGCAGCCATGGCAGATAAAGAACTAGCGAAAAGCTTGAAGAGGCTTAAGTCTGACCAGCCTTCGCCCAGCAAAGGGAGAAAAGACAATCCGGATCTGATAGAAATGATACTTAACAGATTAGATGAAGTAAGGGATCTGGCGAAAGCGACCAAAGAGGAAGTAGCAGCGATCAGGCAAGACAACTGCGACACCAACGCAAAACTGGTAGAAGCAGAATCAAGGATTAGCAGACTCGAGGACATGGAAGTCAAGTCCTGTAACGCCATCAAACGTCTATGCATAGCTGCGGACCAAACGACACGGAAACTCGCTGAGTTGGAAGACAGGAACAGAAGGGGAAATCTACGCATTTTTGGTATTCCAGAAGGTTCGGAGGATCAACATGGGAATTGTGTGGCCTTTCTTGAATCTTGGTTCACCTAAGCTACTAACATGACCTTTCACCACCCGTTGGAACTTGATAGGGCCCATAGAGTGCCGGGCAGGATAAATAAGAATCAAAAAGGCCCTAGAGCTATTGTTTGTAAGCCACCACGCTACCAGCATGTAGAACAAATTCTCACCTTCATGCAGAAAAACAATCATATTCTGTGTAAATCTGCCAAAATCTACATTTCACAGGATTACAGTAAAGAGACGGTGGACGTCAGGAAGGCGTTCTTGGCGCTCCGACCGCTGTTGAAGAAAAGGGGCTTCCAATATGGATTCGTGGGTCCAGCGAAGTATCGTGTGATTATCCAAGGTTCTCCGCACATTTTTTCAGATCCCCTGAAATTGAAACGCATGCTAGATGGCCCTGAGGATTTAGATATGGAAACAAACAATCCCGAAAGTCCAGCAGACCAGGCCTCGGCCTCAGGTTACAAGTGAAGGATCTTCGCATTCCATACAACTTTCTTATGTGCTCCTCTTCGTCACTGTGGAAGGGTATTGAATGTACTAGACTCTGCTCAAGTTCTCTTACCATTGAGTGGCCTTTTTATGATTGCAATTGTTATTGATCTTTTGATTATGGAGAATGTTTCTACTATTGCCTACTAGTATAGTGATCATCAGGTAATGAGAATCTGACTACAAGTTGGTACGTTTAACATGTGTCATTACGAAGGGCTACGATAGTTGGTAATGTTGTTGTTTTCGTAATTCGCCCTACACCAGCAGGAAGTCATGATACTCACACTTCTTCTCAAGAGGTCCCTGAATCGCGATATATGTGCTGAGTTCCTAGATGTTGGTTTGCCGATGTTACCTTAGTTAGCAGCAAACCACAGGTCTGCTGAGATAGTTCATATGTTCCTAACTTTTCCGAAGTGTTCACGCACGGGGATGATGCATTGCACTCTCTCTCCAATCACCATGCCTACTACGTACAGGTGGGGTGGGGAGGGTGGGGGGTTGAGGGGATTTTGGGTCGGGATGTGTGTTCTATGTTCTTTACTTTTGTTTCTTCTTGCTTGCATAGTCTTCATTGTTTTAATGCTTGATGGTGGGGAAGGTTATGGGCTCTACTATCGTTCATATGGGCCTTATAGATCTCAGGATGTTGTCTCGCTGGCATGCTACTGTTTGTACCACGTGAGATATATAATTATCGCTATGAAGGTACGATCTACTATTCTCACATAATACAGTTAAAACTCCAATGTGGGTATGTAATGTAGACAAACTGAAGATATTATCTCTTAATGTTAAAGGTCTGAACCAACCTGTCAAGAGACAAAAGATTTTAGACTATATACGGAGATTGAGAGGTGACATTGTATTGCTACAGGAGACGAAGCTTGAGGCTAAGCAGTTCTATCACCAGAGGAATAAGTTTTACAATGAGGTTGTGGGCGCAGAAGCTGTTCACAAAAAGAATGGTGTTTTGATACTTGTTGCGAAGAAATCTAAGGTAGAGCTTTTGTCTTCCGAAGCGAGTGACGACGGGAGGTGGGTTACGGCCAAACAAAGTAGGGATAATACAGAGTTTTATGTCACGAACTTCTATGCTCCTAACACCAGTGACCTCAAATTCTGGGAGGATCTGAATAAGCATATTGAAAATATCCCAGATAATGCTGTTCTCATACTGGCCGGGGATTTCAATCTTCCAATGGATACAACGTTGGATAGAGATTCCCACTGTCCCTTCAAAACAAATAAATCACATAAAGCCTTCCTAAATCTATGTCAACGTTTTCACCTAGTGGATGCATGGAGGCTTCAAAATCCCACAGGGAGAGACTATACTTTTTACTCCGCACCACATGATTCGTATTCCCGAATCGATTACATCCTCATATCACAGAACGGGGTTCCTAGAATAGAGTCCACTGCCATAGAACCTCGAGTAATGTCTGATCACTCTTGCATCTCCTTATCCATTGCTAATGTCAACCCCTCCTCTCGTCAGACGTCTTGGCGCCTGAATGATGAAATCCTAAGTAATGATCAACATCGGTCCACAATACAAGCTGCGATCGCTTCTTATCTGCAGGTTAACAAAGAGGGGGACACATCTGATCTCATTAGATGGGATGCCTTGAAAAGTACCATAAGGGGGGTATGTATCAAAATCAGATCAGCAATGAACAAAAATCATAATGCGAATTTGGAGTCTTTGGAGAGTGAAATTGTAGACCTAGAGAGTAAACATTTGAAAGATAGGGATGATATGTCTCTTTATGCCTTGGCGAATAAAAAATACGAATACAATAAAATAGTTAGCGAGAGAGCGGGAGTTAGGCTTGATAAAAGAAGGAGATTTAAGCTTTGCGACTCTAATAAAGCTGGTAAGAGTCTAGCCTCGTACTTTAAGTTTAAGGTACAGAAGAATTCTATTAGCGTCATTAAAGATGCCTTAGGGGCCTCGCACTCAGATCCAGACAAAATAACAGAGGTGTTCAGAGTATTCTATGAAGACCTTTATGCAAAGAATAAAACGGTGGAGGAGGACAGGATTAAGAGTTATTTAGATGAATGTGATCTTCCACAGCTCTCTGCTGAGGACCAGGTTAGTCTTAATGGCCCGATTAGTGCTCCTGAAATAGAAAATGCAATTAAAAGTCTGAAAACAGGAAAGGCTCCAGGCCCGGATGGCTTCACGGCTAAATTCTAAGAAACCTTCCCCTCCCTATTAGTCGAACCCCTCCTACATCTATTTCAAGAAATAAATAACTCATGTGAGGTCAGAGGCACTCTAGCAGAGGCAATAATTGCAGTACTTCCTAAAGATGGGAAACACACGTCGCTCCCGAAAAATTATAGACCCATTTCACTAATTAATATAGATTGTAAAATCCTGGCTATGATACTTTCCGCCCGCCTTCAGTTAGTCCATCCATCTCAAGCAGGCTTCCTTAGCCACTTGGATGCTATGCTGCTTCTGGCTCTTCAATGTAATTTCCATTGAAATCAATGGAAACTCCATGACGAGTTACCCTTGTCATTAGCGGCGAAGAGGTTAAAAATAGGTTGTCCAGTGACAATACAAGGATTCTGGCACATGTGTTAGAAAAAGCGAAATTCCTAGACACACCCACAGCAGCAATAACACTGGATGCTGAAAAAGCCTTTGACAAGGTTGACTGGTCCTTCCTTGAAGCAGTCCTACACAAATTTAACTTGGGGAAAACATTTACAAGACTGGTAATGTCCCTATACTGCTGCCCATCGGCAAGAGTTAGGGCTGGTGGATCTTTCTCCTCCGCCTTCTGTTTAAAGCAAGACACGAGGCAGGGATGCCCCCTATCTCCTTCACTGTTCTTATTGGCAATTGAGCCATTCTTATATCATATAAGAAATGATCCTAACATCGCAGGCATTCCATTTGGGGATTGCACGGTTAAATTAACGGCGTATGCGGACGATGTGCTCGTTCTCTCAGAGAGAGCGGAGGAGGCCATACCTGCACTCATATCGGATATTGAGGATTTTTCCAGGGTTTCTGGCTATTAACTCAATAAAGACAAAATGGAGGTCAAACTCCTGAACAATATAGGTAATAAAGGAATCATTGGGGACTCCGGTCTTACATGGCAGCCTAAGTGCTTTAAATACCTGGGGTTAGACTTTGATAAAGATTTGGTCTCCACCCTGAAAATAAATGAAGAACTGACTCTAAAAAAGATATCCACGCTGCTGGAAGGATGGTCTCCAAAATTCCTCTCCTGGTGGGGTGGAGCGGAGACGCTCAAAATGATGTCGACTCTGTTGGTTAACTATCTGGCCAGCATGCTCCCTATGACGTTCTCGAATAACTTTGTTGCTAAGGTAGATCAGCTGTTTGGTAGCTTCCTGTGGCGGGGTAAGAAAGCCAGGATATCTCTAAAGAAGCTGCAATTAGCAAAAGATAAAGGCGGCCTGGGCCTGCCCTCGTTCAGGAACTATCAGACAGCCTTTCTTTGTAAACAGGGTGCTCAGTGGTTGACAAAATACCCAATCTATACACCAATATGGATTAATATTGAGAAATCACTAGTGGGCCATGCTCCTCTTGAATCCCTACTCACTATGGACCTGTCGCATTTACCACACTCCAAATATATAATGCAAAATACTAGGCGGGCTCTGCTTAGACTCGACCAAACACATAAAACAAAGTTGACATTCACTAAATCATCTTTTATGTCCCTGTGGAGAAATCCCTATCTCAAGCATAATCGCAATAGACTCTTCTGGGACTCATGGTCCAAGAAGGGCATTAACTTGGCGAGAGATCTGTACGACGATAAAGATCCGCTCCCGTTCTCAACCTTGCAGCGGAAGTATGATCTTACTCCGATGGATTTTTATGATTTCCTGAAAATCAAAGCGACACTAACTGCTCGTAATTTCTCTCCCTATATACCATGGTTAATAACTCATCTCCCACGTCTTATGTATGCGGGTCACTTCGTTTCTAAGGTATATAAACTGTTATTGCCCTTGCCCAAGAAAGCCCACAGAAATGTGGAAGCGAGATGGGAAGCTGAACCGAATTCAACAGGAATAGATTTTGACTGGGATATGATTCATAAGACTGCCCTTGCCCACAAAGTATCACCCATCCTATTCCAGACAAAATACATGCTTATAAATAGGACATTTTGGACTCCAGATAAGCTTTTCAAATGTAATTTAAGGGACTCACCTACATGCTGGAACTGCCAGTCAGGTTCTGGTGATCTTGCCCACATGCTATTTAACTGTCCTTCACTAAGAGTATACTGGGGGAAAATATTTGACTGCATTTATCACGTATTCAAGATAAGACCTGCACAGGACTTTGTATATGTAATTTTAGGGGAGCTTGAACCACGACTATCAAATGATGAGGATCGCCAGCTTTTCGACTTAATGCTAACATTGGCGTGTAAAGTGGTTCTGTGCAAATGGAAAAGTGCAAATGAGGTAAACTTCAAAATCTGGCAGGAATGGTTATCATTTCTGAGAGGTGCTAATAATCCGGCACTGCAGGCATCTACATGGAGTCCGTCCAATAGAAAGCTGTGGAAATCACTGGACACATATTCATTTCACTATGAGCCACCTTGATGCATTGTATGACGATCTTGTTACAGTGACCTGTGGTATCTAAGAGTACGTTTGTTGTCCTATACTAGAATCCAAACCCCTACCTCCACACATTGAATGTTATGTATGTATCTTTATATCGATGATGCAAGCAAGAGTTGATTTACTTTATATTATTTGCATTTTTGTAATTGTCCATCAATAACTGAATCGAATCATTTCTGTAATGGAAGAATTACTGTATTGTCTTTACTTTTGGTTTTCTACTTCAATAAAAACGACTTGAATTAAAAAAAAAAATTTGAAAGTGGTAGAGTCATCTGAACCTTCACTGTCTCTAATTTTAGAAGAAATTAAAGCTAATACTGCTAATACTGAGACTATTGCGCCAGAAGTTCAAAATGTGCGAAAAGAAATGGCCAGTTTGTCTATGTAAATCTGTAATTCAATCAAGATACAGGATAATAAAGCTAAAATAGATGTTTTTACCCCACTGGTGGCGAAAATATCTCCTATGTGTTCACATCTTTTGGATATGGAAAATCGTAATAGACAATACAAACTTAGCATATTTAATTTACCAGAAGAAGTTGAGGGATCTTTTTGTCGATTATATTTGGAAAACCTGATTCCTGGTCTTTTAAATATCAAATTTCCAGAACAATTTGAAGTTGACAAAGCCCACAGAATCCCTTCTCATCGCAATCCTCAACATACCAAACCTAGACAAATGATATTTAAAGTTTTTCGCCATCATCACTTGGTTTTGATCAGGAAAGCAGCAAGAGAAATTCCCTCACTGATGGTCAAAGGCAAAATCTTTATTCACCAAGACTTTGCTAAAACAACTGTTGCAATATGTAAGGAATTTGCTGACCTTTGCCCACAGTTAAGTAGCCTTGGTTTCAAATATGGCGTTTTTGATCCATCTACAATGCGCATATGGAAAGACAATTTCTCAAAATCCTTTCACCGATCAGAAGAACTGCAACATTTTCTTGATCTCCAATTGCATCATTCGATGGACACTCATGACCCTACTACTGGAGTATGATTTTTGCTGACAACTTTATAAGTAATTCTTCAATTTTTGGGCTCCAATGGTTTCGGCCATGCTTGTAGAGCATGTGTGTGTTTCATTGTTCACGTTTATGTATTTTGTTTGTCTTTTTTCTATGTTTTACCTTCTCCATTACCTTTTATATTCTCTAGAGCTACTCACTTCTCATAAGTGCTTTTTCTCACTGCCCTCTTATCTTTTTTCTTTCTTCCTCTTCCATTATGGCTAACATTAAAGTAATTTCGTTAAATGTTAAAGGTTTGCGCCATCCAGTTAAGCGTACCAACATTTTTGATTTAGGCAGTTCCAAAGCTGAATTTTGTTTTTTACAGGAAACTCACGATGATAAAATCTTAGATTATATGAAAAGAAAATGGATTGACAAGATCGTTTCCTCCTGCTAATGGCAAGAAAAATGGCGTAGCTATACGATTTGCAAAGAAATCTCACTGCCAAATTTTTAGTAAATTTACAGATACAGATGGGAGACATTTAATTGTTAAAGTTAATGACTAATATTTTTATTAAATGTTTATGGGCCCACTGCGGGTGATCCTGCTTTTTGGACCAATCTTGCTTTTAAAACGTTTCTTCAAACTACTAAGTTAGTTGATATCTGGCGTCTCCATTTGCCTACAGAAACATTGTTTACTTTCTTTTCAAACCCACACAATTCCCACTATAGAATTGATTATATAATAATCACAAGACAACTTATTAATTCTATAAAAACACCAATGATTGTAAATATTGAAGTCTCTAATCATGCTATGATTTCTTGTATTTTAAATCTAAATTCAACCTTTACTAAACAATCTAGATG
The DNA here is from genome assembly GCF_964263255.1 of Lissotriton vulgaris. NCBI lineage: Eukaryota > Metazoa > Chordata > Amphibia > Caudata > Salamandridae > Lissotriton > Lissotriton vulgaris. Next base: position 48,170 of record NW_028243352.1, on the reverse strand, counting down.
GAGAATGAATTCTGGCATAGCTCTCAATGAACATAATAAACCAAAGCGTTTATCTGCCATTAATTATATTCAACTGAATCGTGAAGGTTCTACTTCTATGGTTAATAGATGGGATGCTTTTAAAGCTTATATTAGAGGAGCTACTATTTCTATTATGGCCCACGAAAATAAAATCTTTAATGCAAATATTCAACGTTTAGAAATAAATAGCGAAATATGAACGACTCTTTATTACATTTAATGATCCACAATACAGGGATAAGTTACAAAAGCTTTCCTATGATTTTAATACAATTCTTAGTAAAAGAGCTGGCATTCAAATTTCTAAAGCCAAAGCTAAATTTAGTTTCAATGCAAACAAATCTGGTAGACTTTTACCATATTACCTACGTATTAAAAAAGATAAAACTCAAATCACTTCTATTCATGGCCCCAATGGCAAATTTGTCTTATGTTATGTTATGTTAGCTACATTTATTTTGCGCACAGCTGCTCCAGCGAAGGAGCGTCCTGGCGCATGGAAAAGGTGAACATAACACAACGCAAGGAAGAAAGTGAAAATCAACATAAAAAGTTTAAAACAGGTAGGTTTTCACGGCCCTGCGAAAAGCTAGTAGATCCTCTAAGAGGCGGATTTCCAAAGGAAGAGAATTCCAGAGAGCCGCAGCTCTCACACGGAAGGAGCGCCCGCCCATCCGGCTAAGCCTGAAACGCGGGGTAACCGCAAGGGATTGCCCAAGAGATCTGAGGGAGCGAGTCGGGACATAAGGGGATAGAAGATTATTGAGGATCTCAGGTGCCGATCCTTTTAAAATTTTAAAGGTGAGGCTGAGTACCTTAAAATGGATTCGGCTTTTCACTGGTAACCAGTGTAGGGACCGCAGAGTATTGGACGTGGGACAGGACCTCGGCAGGCCCACCACTGCTCTCGCAGCCGCGTTCTGGACGCGCTGCAGGCGAACGATCTCAGATTGGTTAGCTCCCAGCAGGAGCGAGCTGGCGTAGTCCAGCCGGGAGATGATCGTCGCTTGGATGACCAACTGTCTCGTCGGGGCATCGAAAAATTTAAGCACCGGCCTCAGTCCACGCAGAACACCAAAGCAGCATGCTGCCACTCTCTTAGTGTGAGTGGTAAAACATAAGGTGTGGTCGAGCCAGACTCCCAGGTTTCTGAGCTCCATCACCAGTATGGGGGCAGGCCCAAGCTCCTGAGGCCACCAACTGTCCCCCCAGCAGTCCGTTCCTCTTCCCACGATCATCACCTCAGTTTTTTTCGCGTTCAGCTGGAGACAGTTGTTATTCATCCAGCTGGCCACCTCTCTCAGCCTGTCTCGGAACCTGGGGGCATCCAGTTCGGCATCCCCGCTGATCGTAACCGCTAGCTGTGTGTCGTCGGCATATGAGACCATAGTAAGGCCCCACTGCCTGGCGACATCAGCCAACGGCAGCACATAGAGATTGAAAAGCGTGGGACTCAGCGAGGAGCCCTGGGGATTCCCCAGGTCCAACTGATGGAATTTGGACTGAAAAGGAGGGGTGGCAACGCAGAAGGAGCGATCGCTGAGGAAGGATATTGTTAAGTAATGTTTGGACTTTTACTCTAAGTTATATAATAAACCTGATTTTAATGATGACTCTTTGGTAGATTCTTTCCTATCCTCCTGTGATCTACCTAAGGTTTCTCAATCAGATAAACTTTGACTTACTAAGTACGAAATTTTATCTGCTATAAAATCTCTTAAACAAAATAAATCTCCGGGTCTTGATGGTCTACCTGCAGGGTTTTAGAAAGAATTTCAATCCCAACTCACCTTTTTACATCATTTGGCCCATGAGGAATTACGTCTGGTTCTTTCACTGAAGCTTTAATTATTGTTCTTCCTAAACCAGACAAAGACCTCACTCTTGTTTCTAATTATCGCCCTATTTCTTTAATAAATCAAGATTGTAAATTATATGCTAAAATATTGGCCACACGTTTATCCCCTGTATTAGAATATCATTCATCCTGATCAATCTGGGTTTTTGAAAAAAAGATATTCAGCTAATAACACAAGAACTTTGTTGCAGGTCATTGAACAAGGTCAGACATTAACTAGCTCTTCAGGAGTCATGGCGTTGGATGCTGAAAAAGGCAATATTTATTCCATACTTTATTGTCTTAATTTTGGTGACAATTTTATCTGTATGTTTTCAGCTTTATATTTTGCTCCTACTGCTAGTCTATTTATTAATGGCCAAGTTTCAAATCAATTCTCCCTTTCCAGAGGTACACGTCCAGGGTGTCCTCTTTCCCACTATTGTTTTTAATAGGTATTGAACCCTTTCTTGCCACTATAAGAAAATGTGATACTATTAAAGGAATCAAGGTTAAGGATGTTATTATTAAAACTTTAGCATATGCTGATGATGTGCTTTTTTTAACAGTGATCCAACAGTGATCCATTAACCTCTTTAATTTCCTTAATTGAAATAATAACACAATATTCTTTGTTATCTGGGTACAAATTGAATACTAACAAAACTGAATTTTCTTCCTTTAAATGTTTACTGAACTCCTGATATGATTTCTATGCATGAAATTATTTGGCAAAAGAATACATTAAAATATCTGGGTATTTATTCTCTTCTTCCATAAAATAAACAATAACTTTAAACTGTGATTTTGTTTTAAATTATACTAAAGATAAAACGCCCAAATGGTCCTCATTACATCTTTCATGGTGGGGTAGAATGGAATCTATTAAAATGAATATTGCACCTAAAATCTTTTACACCCTTGCCATGATCTCCATTCAATTGCCATTAAAATTTTAAAGAGGTTGATAAACTCCTTCTCAAATTTCTTTTGAATAACAAAGCTTCATGTATTAGTTATAAAAAATTAGAAATGTCTAAATGTAATGCTGGTTTTGGTATCCCAGATTTTCTTCTTTATCATAAAGCATTTATTTTAAAACAAAGCGCTATTTGGTTTAATCAATCCTTTTTACATAACCCTCCTACTTGGTTCCATATTGAAAAATCCATTGTGGAACTTCTCACTCTGTTAGCAAAGTCTAACAAATCTTAATTTTTTCAGAAATATATTATACTCAAATCCACTAAATTGATTTTCAATGATATAGACTCAATTTTTCAATATCCCATGTGCATTACTGATGAATTATCTTTATGGTATAGCAATGTTATTAAATTGAATAGAAATATTAGTTTCTGGTTTTTATGGATTAAAGCCGGTATTTTTCATCTTAAAGATGTTTTTCTAATAACACTTTTATACCATTTGGCAATTTACAAACAAAGTTTGGTTTAGCTAATTCTGAACTTATATAATATGAATATTTAAGTAATTCGATTTTGGATTCGTTTTCACAAGCTATGCCATCTAATTTTCAAATTGATTTATCTATTTATATCCAAACTATATCAACAAATGCTCATAGTGTTTCTATTTTAAATAAAAAATTGTCCAATAGTCTAGGCAGTAACAAATATGATTGCATTGTTCTGGAATAATGAACTATCGCTTCCATTATCTGCCGATACATGGGAAAATATATGGCTTAGTTATATATCTGGATGGTTACCGGTTTCACTATTCCAAACTAATTCTTATATTTTATTAAATTGCTTATGGACTCCATTATGTTTATTTCAAGCTAAACTTCTTCAATCTGATACATGTTGGCATTGTATTTTACATTCTGGCTCACTACAACATATGCTTCTTACTTGTCCTTTAATCTCCAAATTTTGGACAGAAGCTTGGTAGATTATTAAAAAGATCCTCAATATTCATGAAGACATTATATAAAATGTTAATATGCAAATCTGTGACTATCGCAGGATTTAAATAATCTTGAATGTAAACTTTTTAACTTCTTAATTTCAGCTCCGTTAAAATCAATTACCTTCTGTTGGAAAGATGTCTCAAAGTTATCAGTTCATCCTTGGTGGTCATGGGTTATTTTTCCAAGAGGTGCACAATTATCTTTGTCTGGGGTTTGTCAGAAGAACATAAGTTACTTACCTGTAAACTGTGGTTCTCCAGTATTGGTGTCTTTCATAGATTCACATGCTTGAATATCCCCCGTCGTCGAAGTGGGAGTCCCACGGTACATAAATAGCAGTAATAAATATGCATGTATACATGAGAAATATCATAAATAAAAAATACATACATATTGTGTAAAAGAAATGTAAGCTTAAAAAAAGTACCATAGAACAGAATAGGCCCATAGAAAAGGCCCAAGGGAGAATTCACTTTAGTAACTTATAGGAGTCATTATGTATTGGTCCACATTCCAGCCAATCAGGCTGTAGCCTCCTCTAGAACCTTCTCCTCAGAAGCCCAAGTTCTCAGATTTTCGTAGCACAAGTAAGTATAAATGCTTGAGGAGAAGAGAGCCTCTGAGGGGAGGATGGGAGGGTCGCATGTGAATCTATGAAAGACACCAATACTGGAGAACCACAGTTTACAGGTAAGTAACTTATGTTCTTCTCCAGTATTAGGGGTGTCTTTCATAGATTCATATGCTTGAATAAGAATAGAAAGCAGTAAACAGTATATTAGTCATAAAGGAAGACACAAATCAAGTTTAGGCATAACATATCACTTAATAAGCAATAAAAAACCAAAACATGACAATACCTTTATGACTGGAGGCGGGTAGCAACAGAGGCTCACCTTTATCGGAAAAGATTCCGCAGCACCGCTTGACCTACTGCCGCATCCGCGGCATCTGTTGATTGCAGGCAGTAGTGCTTCGTAAAAGTATGGCAGCTTGACCAAGTAGCAGCTCTGCAGATTTGTCTTAGAGGCACCCCCACAAAGAGGGCAGCAGAAGTCGATACAGCTCTCGTGGAATGAGCTCGAGCCGGAGCAGGAAGGGGCTTCCCAGCCCGTTGATGACAATAGGATATGGCAGACGATATCCATCTGGTGATAGTCTGTTTAGTTACGGATTGTCCTTTGCACACTGGGCCATATGCCACAAACAATTGATCAGTCTTTCTAAAGGCAGCTGTGCGTTGAATGTAAAATTTAAGGCAGCGTTTCACATCCAGAGTGTGCAAGGAGCGCTCCGCTGCAGATTGAGGTGCAGGGAAGAAAGTCTTACGAACAATAGGTTCATTGAGATGGAAGTCACTGGGAACCTTAGGAATAAAACTGGGATTTGTTCTCAAGGTAACAGCTTCGTTGGAGAATTGTAAAAACGGTGGCTGTATAGTAAAGGCTTGAATGTCACTGACGCGTCTGGAAGAGGTCAGGGCAAGCAACAGAGCCACTTTCCAAGTGAGGAATTTCAGATTGGAAGAATGGATGGGCTCGAATGGAGGCAATAACAGCTGAGACAAAACCAGGTTGAGTCGCCATGAAGGTGGGGGCCGACGGATTGGAGGGAACATCCGAAAAAGGCCCTTGAAGAACTGTTTTATGATCCTGGAGGAGTACAAAGATGTTACGCCATCATGGCGGAAACGAGAAATAGCAGCTAGAAAAACCTTAAGAGTGGAGTGTGATAGCCCTGATTTTGCTAGAGACAATAAGAATGGCAAGTTTTGTTCTGGCTGAGCACACATGGGATTTAGTGATCTAGTGGAGCACCAAGCGCAGAAACGCTTCCACTTCAGCTGGTAAGTTTTGACAGTAGATTGCGCTCGAGCATTCGCTAGTACTGTCCTACAATCCTTGTCGATATTCATGTGTGCAAATTCATTGTACTCAGGTTCCAGGCATGAAGTTGAAAGTATGCTGGATCCGGATGGCATATTTGACCTTGATGCATTGTGAGAAGGTGCGGCAGAGGATGCAACTGTATCGGTTGTGTCAGAGAGAATAGAAGGAGATCTGAGAACAAAGGACGTCTCGGCCATTTGGGTGCGATCAGGATTATCCGACATGGTTGGAATCTCATTCTGTGCAACAGACGAGGAATGAGCGGCAGTGGAGGGAATGCATAGCTGAAGGCGTTCGACCAGTCTATTGAAAAGGCATTCCCGCTCGACTCCTTGTGTGGATGCCGGCTCGCAAACCCTTGACATTTTCTGTTGAGAGCAGTTGCAAAGAGATCCAATTGTGGTCGGCCCCACTGTCGGAAGATGTAATCCAACGTTGGCTGGTTGAGTTCCCATTCGTGGTTGTCCGAGAGGGCTCTGCTGAGCGAGTCCGCCAGCACATTGGCCACACCTGGGACATGGACAACTTGAAGATGTATTTGATGTTGGAGAGCCCAGTCCCATATCTCCTGTGCCAGTTGTGATAACACGAGAGATCTTGTGCCGCCCTGTTTGTTGATGTAGTGCATGCTGGTGGTATTGTCTGTCCTCACCAGCAATGTCTGTCCCTGCACTACTCTTTGAAATGACTTCAAGGCCAAGAAAATCGCCAGAAGTTCTAAGCGATTTATGTGCCACGTGCGCTGAGACGCCGTCCATTTGCCTCTTACGGACATTCCGTCGAGATGAGCCCCCCAACCCTCTAGGGAGGCGTCTGTCGTCAACGTCAGAGTTGGTTGTTCGTCCTTGAATGAGCGACCTGTTGCTATGTTTGGAGGATGAGCCCACCACTCCAAAGCTCTTAGTAAGCGGGGCGTTAGATGGATTTTGTCGTCGAACGACCCTGATACCTGCCTCCACTGGTTGTCTAGTTCCTCTTGAAGGACTCATGTGCAGTCTGCAGTTGGGAATCAGTTGAATGCACGAGGAAGCCATGCCGAGGAATGATTTGTACATCCGGACAGAAACGTACTGCCTTGATTGCAGGAACTGAACTTTCTGTAACATTCGGCTTTGACGTTCCTGTGAAACGAACACTTGCCCTAGTCGAGAATCGAGCGAGGCTCCTAGAAAATCTCGTTGTTGAGAAGGGTGAAAGTGTGACTTTAGGCAATTGATGGAGAAACCTAGAGTTTCGAACAGGGATATGCAGACTTGTGTGTGTTCTTGTGTCAGTTGGAAAGTTCTGGCTTTTATTAGGCAGTCGTCCAGATACGGATAAAACTGGATGCTCTGTAAGCGCAGGTAGGCGGCCACCGGGGCAAGAATCTTTGTAAACACTCTCAGTGCCGATCGAAGGCCGAATGGAAGGACCTTGAATTGATAATGAAATTGGCCGACTGTAAAACGAAGGTATTTCCTGTGCCTGGGGTGAATGGGCACATGAAAATATGCATCTTGAAGGTCTATAGTCAAAAAGAACTCCCCTGGAATGAGGAAATTCAAGATTTGAAGCAGGGTAAGCATCTGAAAAGTCTTTGATGCGATGAACTTGTTCAGAGCTCTCAGATCTAAGATGGGGCGCCACTCTCCTGATTTTTTCTTCACTAGAAAGAAACGGGAGTAAAAACCCCTGCCGCGTTGACATTGCGGTACCATTTCTACGGCTCCTTTTCTGATCAGAAGCTGCACCTGGGCCAACAGTTCCTTGAAATGGGGAGAAGGTGGGCCCGAAGGCGGGCGGGCGGGCGGAAATTTCGTAAATTCCAGGGTGTGTCCTTTTGAAACCACGTCCAAGACCCATTGGTCGTTGGTGATGTTCGACCAATTGGAGAAGAATTTGGAGATTCGACCTCCAAGATGCATAGTCCTCTCACTGTTTTTTATTGGTGTTTGCACCACCTCTGTAGTTGGACTTCCGTTGGTAAGGTCTGGAGGTGGATGAACGATTTTGGGACTGATAGGATCCTCTTTGTCTGTTGTCATAAGAGTATCCTCGATATTGGCCTGTGCTTCGAAAAGTAGAGGTACCTCCTCCTCCTCTACCTCGTGCCCCACGAAATGGCTTCTTTCTATATTGAAGAGTTGCCAAGGACTTCGCTGTATCCGTGTCCTTTTTGATCAGTTCCAAAGCGTCATCAACGTGCTTACCGAACAGAGATTCGCCATCGTAGGGCAAATCTAGCACTCTGGATTGAACTTCCGGACGGAAGGTTGTTGACTTCAGCCAGCCTTGGCGACGTAAAACTGCAGCACCCGCCAGTTGTCGGAAACCAGTAGAGGCTATATCGACGGCACAGTCGATTATTTCCGTTGAAATCTTCTCTCCCTCGAGAATGATGGCCTGTGCTTCATCCCGGATGGAGTCGGGCATTTGAGGGAGTAGACCAGCGATCTCGGACCACATTTGACGGTCGTATCGACCCAGTATGGCTAAAGCGTTGGAAGCTCTTACCGTTGTCGCTGCCATTGTGGTAAATTTCTTTCCAATTGAGTCCAATTTACGGCCATCTTGATCCGGCGGGGATGTCAAGGGTATGGCTGGGTTTCGAGACCTTTTTTGTGCCGCCTGAGTGATAACTGAGTCTGCCTTAGGTTGTGAAACTAAGCAGGCCGGGGAAGTAGGCGGAGCTTTATATTTTTTGTCTAGTCTAGGTAGAACGGCTGGAATGGAATTAGGACGTTCCATTAACTTTAGACCCTCATCCCATATGTTGTCAATGATAGGAATGGTATGAGTTTGGCGTTGCGGTAAGTCCTTAAAATCATACAGAAAACATTCCGTTTGTTGTGTTTCCAATGTTAAGTGGAACCTCTTTGCTGCACGAACCATAAGGTTATGGAAACTCGCGATATCCACTGGTGGCGAAGTTCTTGGAGATGGTGGAGTAGAGGGCGTCTGTGCCCTATAATTGTCCCATTCCTGCATTTCCTCATCATCAGTGTCATTATCTCCAGTGTTATGAGGAGTTTGAGTCTCATTATCTGTATCATGAGCAGCACCCAAAGGAGACGTTGGTGCAACAATCGCCTGAGTTTGAAGTCTAGGTGCTGGAGACTGTGGTCGAGGCACTGGAGACGGAGGGTGTGGAGCTGAAGACTGAGGTCGCTGCACTTGAGGTGCTGGGGAAGGAGGCAGTGATGGTGGAAATCTACGATTGTAGTCATCCAGCATATGTTGGAGGTTTTTCACCATAGACAGAGGAATCTGTGTAAAGTGTTCTTAATTTGGTTGTTGTGAGTCATCTATTGGAAAAAGGACATTCCCATCTTCGACGGTATTATGTCAAGTCAAGTCAAAGAATTTATATAGCGAACTACATACCCAGAGGGTCTCAAGGCGCTTAGGGAGGGGAGGAGGATTACTTGTCAAATATCCACGTTTTAAGTTGCTTTCTGAATGCTAGGTGGTTCTGGGTAAGGCGAAGGTAGGTGGGGAGTGAGTTCCATGTTTTAGCAGCCAGGTATGAGAAGGATCTGCCTCCCATGGTGGTCTTGTTGATGCGAGGTACAGTGGCGAGGGCTTGGCTGGAAGAACGCAGTTGGCGGGAGGGGGTGTAGAAGGACAGTCGTGAGTTGAGGCATTCTGGTCCGATGTCGTAGAGTGATTTGTGTGCGTGGGTTAGCAGCCGGAAAGTGATCCTCTTATTGACAGGTAGCCAGTGGAGGTCTTTCAGGTGACCAGAGATGTGTTCGTTGCGCAGGATGTCTAATATGATCCTGGCTGAGGCGTTTTGGATTCGTTGGAGTTTCTTCTGGAGTTTAGCGGTGGTACCTGCGTAGAGGGTGTTCCCGTAGTCCAGTCGGCTCGTGACCAGAGCATGGGTGACTGTTTTTCTGGTTTCGGTGGGGATCCAGCGAAATGTTTTTTTGAGCATGCGTAGAATGTTGAAGCAGGATGAGGATACGGCGCTGACTTGTCTGTTCATTGAGAGTGAAGAGTCCAGGATAACGCCTAGGTTTCGTGCGTGGTCTGTCGGGATGGGTGCTTTTCCAAGGGCCTCTGGCCACCAAGAGTCGTCCCAGGCAGAGGGGGATGTACCTAAGATGAGGACTTCTGTTTTGTCTGAGTTCAGTTTCAGACGGCTGTGTTTCATCCATTCGGCGACTTCTTTCATTCCTTCGTGTAGGTTAGTTTTGGCGGTGCTGGGGTCATTGGTGAGAGAAAGGATCAGTTGAGTGTCATCCGCGTAAGAGATGATGTTGAGGTTGTGTTGGCGGGCGATGGCCGCGAGGGGGCTCATATATACGTTGAAGAGGGTGGGGCTGAGTGAGGATCCTTGTGGTACGCCACAGATGACTTCAGTGGCCTCGGATTTGAATGGTGGAAGGCGGACTTTCTGGGTTCTACCGGTGAGGAACGAGGTGATCCATTCAAGTGCTTTTCCTTGTATTCCGATGTTTCTGAGGCGTTGTAAAAGGGTGCTGTGGCAGACTGTGTCGAAGGCTGCAGAGAGGTCGAGGAGGATGAGGGCGACTGTCTCCATTGTCCAGTAGAGTTCGAATGTCGTCTGTTGCTGCGATGAGGGCGGTCTCAGTGCTGTGTTTTGCTCGGAAGCTGGACTGTGAGGAGTCGAGGGATTTGTTGGTTTCGAGGAAGGCGGCGAGCTGGTTGTTGACCGCTTTCTCGATGACTTTGGCCGGGAAAGGAAGGAGCGAGATGGGACGGTAGTTTTTGAGTTCGGTGGGGTCCGCTGTTGGTTTTTTCAGAAGGGCGGTGAGTTCAGCGTGTTTCCAGCTTTCCGGGAAAGTGGCGGAGTTGAAGGAGCAGTTGATGAAGTCTCGGAGTTGCGGTGCTATGACGGAGTCTGCTTTGTTGAAGATGTGGTGAGGGCATGGGTCTGTGGGGGATCCTGAGTGGATGGAGTTCATCAGGCGGATGGTGTCCTCAGTGGAGATTGGGTTCCAGTCGTTAAGGGTGTTCAAGGGGGGAGAATGTTCAGCATATGGTTGGGTGGGTTGGACTCCGGGTTGGTTGTCGAAGCTGTTGTGGATGTCTGCAATTTTGTTGTGGAAGAATGAGGCTAGGGAGTCGCAGAGGGCTTGAGAGGGGGTGATGTCGTTGGAGTTGGCCGAGAGATTGGTAAATTCCTTGACGATGTTGAAAAGTTCCTTGCTGTTGTGGGCGTTGTTGTCAAGTCGATCCTTGAATGCTGTTTTCTTGGCCTTTCGGATTAGTTGGTGGTGTGTGCGGGTGGCGTTTTTGAAGGCGTCCTTGGTGCTCGTGGTTGGGTCTTTTTTCCAGGTCTTTTCAAGGGAGCGGCAAAGTTTCTTGGACTTCTTAAGATCATCGTTGAACCATGAGGCCTTCTTGCTGCCAGGTTTGCTTTGACGTTTTTTCAGTGGTGCTAAGGTGTCGGCGGTGTTGGATAACCATAGGGTGAAGTTGGCGGCGGCTTGGTCTGGGTTAGAAGAGTGGGCTGGGGTGTTTAGAAGGAGCGATGAGGAGATCTGGTCGATGGTGATTTTGTTCCAGTTTCTTTGCAGAGTTGGTTGGAGGTGGTTGATGGGTTTTGGCTTGTTGTAGGTGAAGTGGACGCAGCTGTTGTCAGTCCAGAGGAGGTCCGTGGTGTGGCTGAAGGAGACATGATTGCTGGAGGTGAAGATAGGGTCGAGTGTGTGACCTGCGATGTGGGTGGGGGAAGTGACAAGTTGTTTAAGTCCGAGGTTGGCGAGGTTGTCCAAGAGGGTGGTGGTGTTGCGGTCGTTGTTCTTTTCAAGGTGAAAGTTGAGGTCTCCCAGAAGGATGTAGTCTTTGGAGGGGAGCGCGTGTGGAGTGATGAAGTCCGTGATGTCTTCACTGAATTTTGAGCGGGGTCCTGGTGGTCTGTAGAGGAGGGTGCCTCTGAGTGTGGTCTTGGGGTCGGTGTGGATCTGGAAGTGAAGGTGTTCAGAGTTGGCGAGATTGACGTCAGAGCTGGTTGAGATGTGGATGGATTTCTTATGGACGATAGCGATTCCTCCTCCTGTGTGGCCAGTATGGTCTTTGCGTATGATCTTATAGTCTTCAGGGATGGCAATGGTGATGTCTGGGGCGGAGGAAGCGTTCATCCATGTTTCCGTTAGGAAGGCGACGTCTGGAGAGATGGTGTCTAGTAGATTCCATAGGTCAATGGCGTGCTTGTGGACCGATCGGGTGTTGAGAAGGATGCATTGTAGGTGATTTGGGTCGGGAATCTGTGGTGTGGTCGTAGCGGAGATGTTGTCGGTGCCGATGAATTTGCAGGAGTAGCAAGAGAAAGGTCCATGGGTGTGTCCAGGAGCGGCTTGGACGCAGTTGGGGGCGCGACCGGGGTTAAGGGCTAGGAGGGTGGCGGCATCGTAGGTAGAGCGGGAGGGCTGGGCAGCGCGAGGGGCAGGGGGTATGGCGCTGGGCGCGGTCCAGGCGCGGACGGGCGTAGACGGGCTTACCATTGGCGCACCTTCGGCGCGGATTGGGCGCGGTCGCAACTGTCATAAATGGATAGTGGAGGGGGAGGGGCGAGGGCGGTTCAGCTGGGAGGCGGGGCGGGCTCAGGAAGCACAACAACAACAACAGGGACAAAATGGAGGGGGGAGCAGAGCAGGGCGCCGGGGGGATATCGCGCTAAAATCCAATTACAAAGCTCAAATGGTACAGGCAGGCGAGGCAAGCACAAATTCAATAGCAGGCGAAAAAACAATGGCACAGTAACAATGCTAAACAGCACAGCTTCTAGGGCGCCGGGGGGGATATCGCGCTAAAATCAAATTACAAGGCTGGAATGGTACAGGCAGGCGAAGCGAGCACAAATTCAATAGCAGGCGAAAAAACAATGGCACAGTGAGAATGCTAATCAGCACAGCTTCTACGATACCGTGTCTCGGCAGAGAGACAGGGGAGCGAACCACTCAGGGCAGAGGCGATGAGGGGTCACAGCGCTGCGAGGACCAGGGGCGCCGTAAATAGGTAGTGGGAGGGCGGTTCAGCTGGGAGGCGGGGCGGGCTCAGGAAGCACAACAACAACAACAGGGACAAAATGGAGGGGGGAGCAGAGCAGGGCGCCGGGGGGATATCGCGCTAAAATCCAATTACAAAGCTCAAATGGTACAGGCAGGCGAGGCAAGCACAAATTCAATAGCAGGCGAAAAAACAATGGCACAGTAACAATGCTAAACAGCACAGCTTCTAGGGCGCCGGGGGGGGGGATATCGCGCTAAAATCAAATTACAAGGCTGGAATGGTACAGGCAGGCGAAGCGAGCACAAATTCAATAGCAGGCGAAAAAACAATGGCACAGTGAGAATGCTAATCAGCACAGCTTCTACGATACCGTGTCTCGGCAGAGAGACAGGGGAGCGAACCACTCAGGGCCTCCTCATCCTCGTCACTGTAGTCCTGACACTTAATGTGTAATTCCGATGGACTTGTAGCAGGTTGATAACTGTGATCCACTTCCGAATCATTACCAGATTCCTCTGCTCCAGATTGAAACAATTTTTCTGGAGGTTGAGATCCACTCCTAATAGGACTTAACTGTATAAGTGGTACAGTTTTGAGAGACGAAGTAGAAACCACTTTGAAGGTGGTAGTAGATTGCAGAGGTTGTTGCGTCGTCAACGAGCCCGTCGACGACAGTTGTACAGCTTTAGGTCCCTCTAGCTGTTTTCTGGTTGGCGCCGCTGAATCCGGCGTAAGAACTTTAGGCTTGGTAGACAATGATTTTTTGGTCGTCGACGAGGCCGTCGACGGAGTTGCAGTCTTTGCCGTCAACAAGGTCGTCGACGGTGCAGCCGTCGACGGAGGGTTCATCGTCGGTGTCGACGTTTTTGTCGTCGACGAGGAGGATCTGGTCGTCGACGACGATGCTTTGGTCTTCGCCAACAGAGGAGCCGTCGACGGTGGGAGCGTCGACGACGATTTCTTCGTCGACGGTTTGATCGACGATATCATAATAATGGACGAGATGGGTCTCACCTCTTGGCTGCTCGTCGACGAGATGATCGTCGTCGTGGTAGAGCTGGTCGACATGGAAGAAGTTGTCGTCGACATTGCCAAAACGGACTTCGTAGACGCTGAAGACGTCGACGGACGCGTCGACGAGCCCGTCGACGAGCCAATGCCCGTTTTAGATACGGAGGGCATGGTCTTGGGTCGAGACACCAGAGAGCTAGGTCCCGTAGGCGCGCCCTGAAGCAAGTCTTGTGAGGAGACATCCTTGAAAGATCCCAACTTCTTGCTCTTCTTAAGAAAAGGAGAGGGAAGTTCAGTCTCAGACCCACGCTTCTGAGAGGCTTTCGAAAAACCAGAAGACATACTTTCGACATCGGAAATCACATTATCAGATGATTTCAACTTCTGTAGCCACAGAAGGAGACGAGCCTCTCTGTCCCTCAAAGTTTTAGGAGGAAATTTGCAACAGAGCCTGCAGGTAGCGACAACATGGTCTGGATAAAGACAGTAAATACACTTACTGTGTGGGTCCTCATGAAAAAGGCGCAATTTTCCACAGGATGGACAAGCCTTGAACAAGGTTTTCTTTGAAGAAGACATTTTTTGAAGAAAAATATGAAGAAACTGGAAAAAACTGAGCAGAGCTCAGGGAGACTCCCTTCACACGACGTGCGGTAGAAAATCTGAGGACTTGGGCTTCTGAGGAGAAGGTTCTAGAGGAGGCTACAGCCTGATTGGCTGGAATGTGGACCAATACATAATGACTCCTATAAGTTACTAAAGTGAATTCTCCCTTGGGCCTTTTCTATGGGCCTATTCTGTTCTATGGTACTTTTTTAAGCTTACATTTCTTTTACACAATATGTATGTATTTTTTATTTATGATATTTCTCATGTATACATGCATATTTATTACTGCTATTTATGTACCGTGGGACTCCCACTTCGACGACGGGGGATATTCAAGCATGTGAATCTATGAAAGACACCCCTAATACTGGAGAATTCTATTTCTTGTCACTTATTTTGGACTCATGTTGATATTTATCAAATTAATGGTATATTTATTGCTTGTCACACCTTTAATGTTCTTTTACTGTATACATTGACATTACACAGTAGCTCTAATTATAAATTGATACTTATTTGGCAGTGTTTCCCTCCCCCCTATTCACCCCTTTTTTTTCTAAGAACATGTTTATCCTCATTCATTTAGAAATTAATATGAAACTATTGTTATTAGTATTATATTAGAGCTTTTGATTTATTCTATTCTGTATGTCTTGCTTTTTGCTTATTATGGAGAAAAAAAATCAATAAAATAATTTGAACACAAAAAAAACAACAAATTGTTAAAGGAACAAGTTGCAAAGCTGAGAGCAATGCGGCCACGGGCTCAAGTTCTTCACACCTTGATTCATCCGCGTGTTGGCATCACGATGAAGGGAATTTCATTGGCTGATGAAGCCGCCAAGGTGACAGAGCGAACCGCTGCTGTTGCTGCAATCACCGTTCTAGCATGAGGATAGACTGAGACATACTGTCAATGCCTTGAAAATGCCTTGAAAAACAGCTCTGCCGGTCCAAAGAGCTTTCCACTCAAATATTCCTATAAATTAGATGTGCAACACACACCGTAAGCTCATATTATAGGAGTGGGGGCTAGAGTTATACCAAACATGGATCACAGGTTAGGTTTAATTCCAGCTGCACATGAGGGGCTTGGGTCTACGCACACAGGAGTCACTGCTACAATTTCATTATTGAAGCGGCGATTCTGGTGGCCAAGGCTGTCTAAACAGACAAAGGCTTTTGTCTTAAAGTGCGACACCTCTAAGTAGATGAAAGGTTCTACTGTAGTATGGCCACCACAAACACCATTACTCATTTCAGACAGACCTCCTTGCATGTGTATTTGGATCACTGTGGCAATTAAATTCAGACGGGCTTACAAGTACATCTTGGTGGCAGTGTACTCATGCTCTAGATTTCTATGGGTTTGGCCTCAGCGCCCTGCTGACGCTCAAATAGTTATAAAGGATTTGAGAGTCTTCTTCGGGGCATACGCAATTGGTACGTTACATTCCAGCCGCGGCCCTGCATTTAGATCTTGGGCTTACTAGGAAGCCATGGAAAGTATGGGCCTGGCCTTGCGGTACTCTTCCCCCCCCGATGCCCCCCCCCCCCCAACCCTACCATCCCAAGGGAAATTCGGTGGTGGAGAGGAAAAACCGGGGTCTAAAGCAATCCTTAACAGCAAGGGTATAATGTGTGGGCAGTAGTAGGGTCATCACCTATATGGGTCCAGAGGGCACTTAACATGCCAAGAAGTTCCTTTGGAGAGCGTACCCCCTATGAGATCCTGTTTGTGACAAGAATGTGGGTACCTGACTTAGATTGTGCCATCACAGTGGCGGATGTAAAACCATTTGAATTGGATGATCGTTTGGCTATTTTACAGAAACTCAATGAATTTTGGACATTACACAGCAACGTCCAAGTAAAACGCACAGCCATTGGAGAAGTGGGGACCTGGTCAGAGAAAATATTGTGGACAAAAAGGAGTTTGGGCCAGCCTATAGAACACCTGTACCTGTCCTGGCGGTTCGAGGAACAAGAACAGTACTTCTTCCGCCTCTTGCGAGCAAAATAGAAAAAAAGATTTGTCTCAATTGATCTGATCAAACCACGCTATATGGCAGATTCTCAACAGTAAGCCACGTGGAATCCTGAGTAGCCGCAGATTTCCTCTCGCTACTATACAGGAAGTTCAGATGGAAAGACTAATGTTTCAAGACTCTTCTGTGCAAGATACAGGAGTATCAAATAACGAATTACACCAGTTGAAGATGAAAAACAACCAAATACAAATGAAACAAATTGCAGTTTGGCCCAATGAGATCTACATCAATGTGCCTTTCCAAGAAGCAACTGCCAGTTCTACAAAGAATGCTGAGCTCCCAAAGATAGATTGAACTGTGTCTGGCTACTTCATCAACTTCGATTACTTTTCTTCAGATCCAAGTGAACCTGAGCAAACACCACCCATTTCCAAGAAAGAAATATTCAGACAGTTCTACCTGTCTGAAAGAACCTTACTTTGTGTCTCCTTGGTTGAAGCTTTGGTTTGCATTAGGGATCTTGTTCTTGTTTATTTGGATTTGTATAGTAACTGTCTTTTTCCTACTACTGAATGGACAGTAACTCCTGTAGGAGAGTAGGGTCTGCAATCCTATAGTCAACCCAGATTTATTGCTTTTTGCTTCACTGGTTTACGACTTTCCCTGGCTGTGGGACTGCTAATCAGACCCACAGCCTAGCTGTTCTCTCTCTAAATTGACATCCATGTACTTTAGGTGAATTTACCAATTGGTATTGGGTCACTCTTGTAAGTCCTTGTACAGTGTACCATAGGTACCTAGGGCATAAGTGAACCCAAGGCCTACCAGGGGCTGCAGCATGTATTATGCAACCCCTGGCTGGACATCCAAAACTGACACAACTGGCTGATCAATCAGCTGGGGCAAGGTGGGGTAGTCACCCTTTGCTTTAGATATAGTATACCTATATCTAAACCTAAAATTGACACATATACTCCTATAAGTCACTCCTATGGCAGGCCTTAACAATCCTGGAGGCAGAGTGCTTGGAATTATGTGAGATAGTGCTCTGGCATGAGCTGAGCCTGTCTGCAGCTTTCAGAACCAAGTCCTTTACCTGTTTCCATGATAACGCTATACCATATAGTGCATTATAATCCTCGTGGTTATTGCTAACTTTGGCATAGCATTATCAAAACATGTCGAGTAAGGTGTCATACGAATTGGAATACGACCCCCTCGCCAATTCTGGTGACGGGGGTAGCATTTCACCCTTTTAGAGGGACACGACATGTATGCAACTGTGAACCCCGGTTAAAGTTAACTCGAGCTCCGGCATCACAAAATGGATGCTGCCACCACAGACACAAGTCTGACCTCCTGCTGCTGGGAGTCCTTCCAGCGAGGGAGGCCTGGACAAAGGGTTTCCTGCCTTGGGAGGTGCTAGCACCACCCCAGACAGGATTTTGTGTATTGGGTAGGTCAGGCCTGAAAGGAATGAGACATGCCTGGGGCACACAAGGTGCCCTGTGCATACACCGGCTCAAACCAGGAGGGACCTAGTGATAGTACAGCCCCCTTTAGCAGGATAAAGGTAGGAGCTGGTCCCATTCCCATTCCAAATCAGATTATCCTGAATTGAATCTACAAGACAAAACTCTGGACTTCGACGTTCTGCTCCACAGAAGACTGAAGAAATCTCCCTTGTGGCCAAGGAGTGACCACCCTGCATATGTAGGCACCATCAAGCGTTCCAGCGGTTCACTTTGTCGTCTTCCCGAGTGGATCCAGACTTCAGAGCCCGACGAGACCCGGACTTCCAGACCTCTCCGACCTCAATCTACATCTGCAGCACAGCTGAGATCTGTGGGTGCGACGAGACACATGGGACAGGCCATCTTGAAGAAACTGCACTTCGCTTCCAGCACGACTTCAGAGGCATCCTCAACGAAGTGCTTTGGGGATTGAGAAGCCCCAGCCCCGAGCAGCTCCTGCACAGAAGATCAGCCCTTCAGCATCAACGAGATCTGCGGGGGGCCCTTTTGCTTGATTGCTGCTCGTCGCGTTGTCTGGTCACTTGCCGGCTGGCTAGTGGCCTCCTAGACGACGATCCACGACATCCACACCGCTGGTCTGGTTGCTCCAGACTGGCCCTTGCTTCCTTCCAAAAGAGAAGTACCCCGGACCCTCCTGGTCCGCACCAGACGCCTTTTCCACTCACCGCGTGGGTTGCCTTCGCCAAGGCCTGTTGATGCCGAATCCGGAACCAACACCGCCGACAGCGAGAGCCTGCGTGGGACAGCTTGTGCCTCCATCCTGGTCAAAGACACCTCCTGGTCCAAGTGGCTGCAGAGTCAAGTGTCCACTCTTCACCTGATCGCGACAACAGCATCTGATTCCTGCCTGGTTCCACTCCAGTCACTGGCTAGTGACTTTGAACATTGTCCCCTCTGCTTTCAGGTCTTCATCTTCCTTGATCCACCCTTGGATCACTCCGGACAGCTTCCTCCTGGTCACCTGCAGCATCTTTTCTTCAAGGCTCCATTGACTTCAACGCAGAAACCCGACGCACTTTCACACTTATGCACCCGCAGCCCGTGAGTGAGGCAACGAGAGCATTTCGGTGCTCCAGGGTAGATTGACTCTCCTAATGTCCAGTTTCACAGTCGTTTTAGTCCTAACTAGTCAGAACTGTCCGTACTTAGCCTTTTCGTAAATTGTACTGTCCATTGACTTTGTTACGCATTTCGCGTGTGAGTTCACACTCTGCACACGCGTTCCGTGGGCCTCCTATTACTTACCTAAAGTTAGGGTAGTGTAGTCCAATCGATCCTACAGCCTCTGGACAGCTCCATTTCTTTTATCGACTTTCTCAACCCACTTACTTGGTATATGGTTTGACGTGCCCCTAGGGCACCATTGTAATTCGTGCAACTTAAACGTATTTTTCTTAAGAGTCTTGTCATGTGCTTAGCCCTCTGACCTCAAAGAGTTCAGAGGTGTTTGTTATTAATAAATATATTATTTTCATAACAACCTGTGTGGTGTCCTTTCACTTGGTATTCAAGGGGTTATATGTGGTAAAACAGTTGGCTTCACATGCCAAAAGAGTTTAGCCTAAGACTGTTTTGTCCATGCTGCCATTAGGATAGCTGGTATATAAGGTTGACTTACAACCAATCACCATAAGGGTTGTTTGGACTGACACAAGGTGATCACTAGAACTAGTGAACATCATATATCAGGCCAACTTCCCACAACGCTCTGCAGTACAACCTGTGAACTTGGTCTTGAAACCTCATACATCATCACACCATGAAAAGACTTGTCTCTGATGAACATTACAGCAGTTCCAGTTCTGGATGGTATAGTCTGGGATAGAGTTTCATATGATGTATTTTGTCCTACTGAACATTTGAAAATCCCACATGTACTAAAAATTTACCTCAATGAATTCATTACCCAGAGTACACTGATCATTGAGACTGTAAATACTATGCTCTCAGATTTAGAACAATCTGCTGCATTTTCTTACAGTGAATTGTACAAAGAGAAACAGGACTTCGACAGTATGTATTGTTACCAGCATTATAAGTCATCACTTTTTGCACAGAGCTAGTGTACCACACACTGCTAACACTTATCAATGGGAACATTGCCCGACACCACCAAAACTTCTGCCACATTCGCACAGAAATTTGCATACTTTTCAGGGTTCAATACATCAGACCCAATGTACATTAGAACAGACAAACGCAACTGCAAAGAAAATGATGCTGACAAACACCAAGCTCATATATTCAGCATCTTTTATCTCCCAACTGTCTATACAAGGTTTTGACTATTGGAGGGACACAAAATCCATCTGGGGGGGGCGAAAGATTGGCACGTTCAGCGAACAGAGGCTTTATTTAGAGCTTGCCTAATTCCATTACAGATAATATTCCTGAACAGTCCAACAGACTACCTGCTATGGGTTTGCAAAAATAAAATCTGAAAATACCACACATCCCCTTACTCACACCAATTGAACGTATATTAAATGACACACTGATAAGTGGGGAGATGCTGGGTACAATGATACAGAATGCTACATACAATTCCTCAACTCCCAATTGGAAGGGATGGTTGGTTCGGCCTATCACCACAAATAAGTGTCAATCTAGATTCAGGGGTACCACCGGAGGGTTTAGTATCCATAGGCCTGACCCATTCTATGTAAACCTAGAAGACTTAAGGGTAGTGACTTCTTACAGTGTTGGGAAGTTGCGCCTAGAATGGCTAAAAACTCAACACGATTGCAAGTGAAACACCACTTGTCCCTTCTCTCAGACATGAATCTTGGAAATTTCTTATGTCCCAAGAAACCATGTAAGAAACGCTTCTTATATGTCATCTACAATGAACCATAGAAAGTCTCCCAATAGGATGCTGCTGAGAGATTATGTAAGATTGATAGAATTTTTTTTTAAACTCTTTATTCAAGACTGATCAAGACAGTATACAACAGTTACAAGTTATTTTATGCATCTATCAGTCGTGTTTTCCGTTTTCTCCCCAAACATAAATATTGACGGTTGCCACAATACCAGTGTCACTCCGTGTTTCAGGAAAAGATAAAAATAAAAGGGGGAAAACTAAACATTAGAATGTCCCCGGCAATCGGTAATGTGTCACTCATTTCCATCTGTAGAGGGGATCAACAGTGTTCCTTCAATACTGCAATGCATACCAACAAACAGATTGATAGAATTAACCTAGAAAAGGCCTTGGCTGTGTTGGACAATGGTACGACCACGCTTTCTTTAAGTATTAATTCACTGAGCAACAATGTGTCCTCAGCTATTGATAGAATGGAACAAGATTTGTCTATTCTACAACATGGGCAATCTCAATTGCGCTCCATTTTATTTTTAAGCTGGACGCTACAATCACTGCGTTCTGGCCGTGTGCCAAGGCAGTACATTAACAACACAAATTTATTCTCGGATTATAATCTGACCGACAGACAAATGACAATGGCACGCAGAGATGCAAAGAACAGCATGCTGCTCATTGAAATATCAGAGAAGTTACCTTTTACAGTAGCTGAGTCACCATCTAAGGAATGATCATGGCTATATCACACTGCCAATCATGACATTCCAGTTCCAATAATACCTTGGGTACATCCAAGCAGACAGGTATGAAGCGTTAGGTGTCACTTCATGGAGCGTGTAATGCGTCAAAAGCAAATTTATCTTGCTACTTGAAAGGCTACCCAGGTGCAGTGATTCATCCAGTTTTCGAGTTGCTCTCCAATGGGAATTATTTAATGCTGAATGATCAAGGCTGTTGCAGGATGGCGCCAGGCATGGCATATCTAGTCAAAGTAAACTTCAGGGTGCTTTGTTGTAAGCAATTATTGTTTGCCCCGGATCACAGAGCTAGGGAGGCACCACTGGGGCCTTCGTTGAATGTTTCCAGTATAAGGTTTGATTAGCTGAGCAGAATGATAGCAGTGTTTCAACAAAATGTGGCCTTAACTTCAGCCCGAGAAACATTTGATATCCAGGTTGCAAGGTCTTTGGCAGATACAGGCCCTGGTCTGTACAAACTTCCTGATACATTTTCTTTAACATGGCTGATACGAATGGGATTGTATACTTAATTAAGCGACTTGGATCAGGTCTCTTATCCACCTTTCAGACCATCTTCGGAGTAAGTCCAGCTTTCATACACTCCGTACTTGGAAGCTTTTGTTTTTGGAGGGCTTCCTATGGTGCTGCTATTGGTAGCGGGCATTCTGATTTTAATCCTATTGCTTCGCAGTGGACGTCTCAATCCCTCAAGACATGGAGAGAACACTGGTGGAACAACGTTGTTGTGAGCGTATGAGTTCTACCTGGGTACGCCTCGGCTTCAAGAGCTGAGTGAGAATTAGTTCCTGTCATTTAGACCGGTCTGGCTAGACTGTGTTCCGTTGCCTCTTCCGTGGATTCGGCTTCGTGTTGGACCTGTGTCTGACACTTTCATCGGTTGCACCGCCGGACATAGAGGTGCTCCTGGAGCCCTTGCAGGCCCACGTGAACTGTTGTCCACAGCATATTTCCATGTTGATGACAGGAATCCTAGAGACTTCAAGGGATGCTTCCGCTTCAGTTGGAAGGGAAATAGGCTCCAGAGGTACAGGCATCGGTATCAGGCATGCAGGCATCTAATTCTTCCCTGGCAGCTGCTGTGGGAACCGGAGAGGACTATCTTTGTTCATTCAACATGATATTCGAAGTGCAGGAGGGATTGCCACCTGGCGATACAATGTTTAGCGATGTTGAATTCTCAGAACAGGATTCATAAACAATCTGAACTCTCCTGTACTGGGCTACCATTCGACAACTTTTAAACATTTACCAAATTGAAGGTTGAAACAAACTGTTTTATTTTTCCTTCTCTGCTCTGACTGAGCATAGTAGCTTTCAAGGTGCTCAGTGAAATAATCACATCAGTATAGAGGACCTTTTGAAG
The DNA here is from genome assembly GCF_964263255.1 of Lissotriton vulgaris. Classification (NCBI taxonomy): domain Eukaryota; kingdom Metazoa; phylum Chordata; class Amphibia; order Caudata; family Salamandridae; genus Lissotriton; species Lissotriton vulgaris. The sequence goes on along the minus strand of NW_028243352.1, from coordinate 25,433 downwards.
GCTTTTTAGAGAAAATTGTTTTTATTACGAACATTTTTAGCAGGCTATAAAGAATTGCGTATAAAAATCTTAATGATAATATTGTCCCATCCACACAACAATAACGGTTCTGAAACAGTTCTTTTACCTAGTAGCTCGCACCAGTCTCTTCGACACCAGTTTAGTATTCTATCCTAATCCCTGTACCTGATGTACAGAAACATGTCCTTAGGCAAGGAATAATGACTCTGTATAAGGGTCACTGCTTTTTTTTCCATCCTTGCCCAACAGCCAGCTGTGAATGATCACATTTGTTTGGAAAAACATTCACGATTGTCTTCAAAACATTTGTGATTGTTTTCAAAACATATTGATTCTAGAAGAAACCCTGGAGTGGCCACTCTAGTATATAAGAATCTTATTTCCCCTACAACGCAGAGAAGAATTCCTGCCAAGCTGACACTGGGTCGTGCATGCTGAATCTTTGACACTCAGTGGTCTGACATCCCTTGCGGGGTGTCATCCTCAAAGCAGAGACTGGGTCCTTCCTTCTAAACCATCCGGTGATGGAGCTGGTTCTTCCCTAGGGGAATCTTGTCAGCAATCAATCAATCAGGGAACTGTAAGCATGCTACTCACCCGTGAGGATCTCAAGGCGGGGAGGGGGTCCGCAGATCTGTTTAGCCGAAGAGCCAGGTCTTGAGGGTCTTCCTGAAGGTGTTCAGGGAGGGGCGTGTCTGATGGTAGCTCATTTCAGGTCTTGGCTGCAATGTGACAGAAGGATCTTCCACCTGCTCTGCCTCTGTGGGTCTGTCTTTGAGATACTTGGGTCCGTTGTTGTGTAGGCATTTGTAGGCGTGAGTGTGGATTTTGAAAGTGACTCTCTCACCGGGGAGCCAGTGGAGACTTAGTAGGTGTTGACTGATGTGTCCGTCAAGGGATACAGAGGACAAGTCTAGCAGCAGTGTTCTGTATTGTCTGGAGTTCACGGAGTGGGAACTGGTTGATGCCGGCAAAGAGTGCGTTTCCATAGTTGTCTGCTGGTGATGAGCACATGGGTGACTGGTCTTCCTTGACTCAGGGGATATCCACTTGAAGGTCTTGTGGAGGATGTTGAAGCAGCTGGAGGGGACGGCGTTGACTTGTCTGTTCATGGTGAGTGATGAGTCTAGTATGATACAGAGGTTCTTGGCATGGTCTGAGGGGGTAGGTGGGCTTCCGAGGGCGATCGGCCACCAGGTGCTGTCCTATGCAGAAGGGGTGATACCGAGGTCTTTGGTCTTCTCGGCGTTGAGCTTCAGGCAGCTGTTGGTCATCCAGACTGCAACGTCTTGCATTTCTTTCTGGAAGCGGAGTTTGGCAGTGGTGGTTATTGGTGAGGGAGCGGATGAGCTGGGTGTCGTCGGCGTAGGATACGATGTTGAGGCCGTGTTGTCAGATGATGGCTGTGAGGGGGACCATGTAGATGTTGAAGAGGGTGGGGCTCAGGGATGAACCCTGTGGGACTCCGCAGGTTATTTTGTGGGGTCGAAGAATAAGGGTGAGAGTCTGATGCTTTGGCTTCTTCCGGTGAGGAATGATCAGTTCCAGTCCAGGGCTGTTCCATGTATTTATTTACAAAGTTTTATAGAGCGCAAACACGATTCTCGCGGATATCAGAGCGCTTTTACACATAGAGGAATAAAGACTAAGAATAGAAAAATACAGCATTTTGTGCAAAGATGCATATGGGTTACAAAGACAAAAGAATAGTTAAAGCATTTTGTGATCAGATGAGCGAAATAAATTATTACCCATATAGACAAGGCAAGGTAACAAGGTGCCTGGGTGATCTGGCAGATCATGGCCATAAAAAGGAAAATAATGAGTCTTGAGAATTCCTTAGCCTAAATTCATGTGAATTGAGCCAAGAGGATTGATTTTACTTCTTTTTTTAAGGATGCCGTGGAAGAGGTAAGTCTGGTTTCTGGAGGGAGAGCATTCCAGATCCAGGGTGCCATCCTCTAAGGAAACTGGATGTGAGATGCAGCTTTTGATGTGGAACTACTGATAATGTGAGGGATGTTTGCCTGAGTTTCCGAACCACTAGTGGAATGACTGGGAGAGGCGGAAAAGCACAGGCAAATACCCCTGGCCAGTTCATCCGTACTGCATTGCTTTTAGAGAATGGGTGTCGATACCTGGAGGTGAAACTTGGGCATTTTGCATGTGGCGAATAGATCTATTTGAGGAAAACCCTATGTTGAAAGTATAGGAGGATAACTCGTGGATTTGTTGCTTCTGTCTGCTGAGGTGGTCGGCAAATTGATTGTTTACTCCTGGAAGCTATTCTGCTAGGAGACAAATTCTGTGGTGTATGGCCCACCTCCAAATGGCTTGTGCTAGTAGTGACAGTTGGCGTGTGTCCCCCCCCGTTTTTGTCCTGCCAGGTGTTGAACCACCAGGGATATGCCCTGATGTGCCAGCCATGCCCAAATGCGAAGTGCCTCTTGACATAGGGTCCAGAGGGAAGGAATGCCTTTAGTGCAAGACGAATCGCCCGGAACTCCAGTAGGTTGATGTGGAGTCCGGACTCTGCCGGAGGCCTCTTATCTCTGCTTTTCCCATGTGCCGCCCCACCCCAGCAGCGATGCATCAGTCACCGCTGTTAACTCTGGTTGGAGAGGGATCTGCTATTGACCCAATCCTGGTTCGTTAGCCACCACTGCAATTGGTGCGCAGTGCCCTCCGAGATCTGGACCCAATCTACAAGATTTCCCTGCTGCTGTGCCCCATAGAACTTCAGGTCCCACTGCAGAGCTTTCATAGTCCACCATCAGGATGCAGGAGGCCATGAGGCCCAGTAGTCTCGGTTCATTCTGACCGAAACCAGGTATAGAGGCTGAAAGATCATAATCATAGTCCGAATATCCTGGACTCGCTGCTCGGGAGGATAAGCCCGAAACTGCGTTGTGTCCAGAACCGCTCCGATGAAGAGGAGCTTCCGAGAGGAAATCGGGTGTGACTTCGGCAGATTGATGGTGAACCTCAGCAAATGCAAGAGGTTGGCCGTAGTCTGGAGGTGGGAGACGACAGCCTGGGGCAAGTCTGCCTTCAACAGCCAGTCGTCGAGATAGGGGAAGACTATAACCCCTGATCTGCACAGATGAGCAGCGACCACCGCCATCACTTTCGCCCGAGGGGCGCTGGCAAGGCCAAAGGGGAGCAAAGTAAACTGAAAGTGCTTGTGGCCTACCATGAACCGCAGGTAACACTGCTGGGCCGGCAGGATGGGAATGTGAAAATTAGTGTCCTGCAAGTCCAACGCTATCATCTAGTCTCCAGGGTCGAGAGCAGACAGGACCGGAGCCAGTGTCAACATCTTGAACTTCTTCCACTGGAAGGGGTTGACGTTCCTGAGATTCAAGATAGGAGGCAGGCCCTTGTCCTTCTAGAGCACCAGAAAGCAGTGGGAATAACAACCACAACCTACTTCTGGGGCAGGAACGCGCTCGATGGCTCCCTTGGCAAAAAGCCGTAACTTCCTGTTGGAGAAGGGCCAGGTGAACCTCCGACATGTTATATAATTTAGGTGGCATGGATGGAGGGATAGTCTCAAAGGGGAGGAAGTAGCCCCTTCAGACTATTTGCAAAACCCACCTATGCGACGTGATGAGCCAGTGGGAGAGGAAATGGCAAATCCTGCCACCCACTGGCAATGGATGGGCCGGAAAGGTCGGACTAGGAGGCTGCTGCAGAGGGGACGCTGGTGGACTGGCACGCGCGCTGGCCCCTGACCCACAGCGGTGGAATCTATGTCCCCAGTCGCGCAGAGGCTGGACAGCTTGCGCAGGCCTGTGAGTAGAAATCCAATGAATGAAGAAGACAAATCCAGTAAATGTAGAAATCCAGTTTAATGATAGAGCACAGTACTGAAACAGCAGAAGAGGAGGCTGGAATGAATTAAATGACCATTCCAAATAAAGTCATAGCTAACTGTATGGAAGGTGCTAGGGTTAAAAGTATAATAAACTATTAAAAGGGAAACTAGCAATTAAAAGGGAAAGTCTTGAAAAGAATACATGAAATGTAACACATTTCCTCCCTTAGAAACATTACTGGAGTACCATAGTACACTTAGAAACACGCCCAACATTCCACAACTTTTCAGTCGTGAGTAACTACACTGTTGCGATTAACTTTAACAATTGTTACAGGTCTACCGAACTTCGCACCACCTTTGAGAAGAATACCAGGCTTACGTATTCTTACAAGTTCTCCAAATACAAATTGTGGTGCTTTAACCTCCATGCGAAGATCATAATGGTGTTTTACTCTGTTGTTCTTCTTCCACCTTGTGGCCTATATCCTTTTGATCCAGATTTGGAGTTTGAGCTTTAATGGCTTTCTTAAACCACCAAGGGCACAGTTTGGACACAGGCTCTCTTCCCTTAAGTAAACGGAAAGGCAACACCTCTGTAGTGGAGTGAGGAGTTATTCGGTATAACCATAACTTCTCCCTCAGTATGTCTTTCGATTCTGCACCAAAACTAGGAGCCCAAAGAATGTCCAGTTTAAGAACCCTATTGTAACTTTCTTCTTGACCACTACCCTGTGGTTCATAAAGGGCCGTGGTCATGTCGAATATTGTAGAATTATAAAAATTCAGTTATTTCACAGCAGTATCAGAAATAAGTGTTTCAGGGTAACCTTCTCTAGCAAACACTTTTTAAAAATGAGACAACACTATCAGTGGTGGCACGCAGTACCAATTTTACCTCAGGCCATTTAGAATGGTAATCCACCATTACCATCGCAAATCTACAGTCCTGAGGCAGAAAACTGAAAGGTACTGCAATGTCCAAGCCAACCTTTTGCCATGGATATTCAGGCCACTTGACTGGAATGAGAGGAGCGGGGTCACATTTGAGTATCTTTTTACTGCACACGCACTCAGGGCCACCAAAACACAGACCTGATCAGTATTTTCATAGAAGGCATACCCAAATGACTTTCATGACTCTCAGATAAAATGTAATCACGGCGGGATACAGGTGGAATACATTTACCTTGTCTGAAAATTAAAGCGCCTTCTATAATCAACCCACTGGAAATTTTCCAATAAGAGAACAACTCATCTGATATTTCCTTCTTGGAAGGCTAACCTATTCTGGTATAATTGAAGACTTCTTGCAACAAAACATCTTCATCCATGGCCTTTGATATTTCTTCAGAAATAGAACCAAATTCTTTAGATAAAATTTCAGAACTACTGCTAACTACTTCATCAGTAGTATCATTCACATCACAGGGAAGTTTCGACAAACAGTCAGCATTAACATTAATTTTTCCCGAAAATACTCCACAGAAAAACTGTATTCCTGCAAACGAGACAACCTTGAAATGCTGGCTGTGGCGTTGAGACCACCACCAGAGAATACAATATGAAACAATGGCTTGTGATCAGTTTTCAAGATGAATAATGCACCCCAAATGTAGATTCTGAAATGTTCTACTCCCCAAACACACGCCACTAATTCCCTCTCGATCACTGCATAACGTCTTTCTGTAACATTTAAAGTGCGGGAGACGAAAGCCACATTCCATTCCTCCTCACCAGCACATTGAGACAAGCACATCCTAGACCATATAGACTGGCATAAACAGTGAGTACACAAGTTTTTCCAATGCAAAAAGGGTTTAGAGTAGGAGCACCAATCAATTCAGCCGTAATGTTTTCAAAAGCTTCCTGTTTTTCACTCCGAACAAACTCAGTATTTCTCATTAATTCCCTTAAAGGTTCCATTTTAGTAACAAAGTTTATTAAATAAATTTACTAATATATTCACAGAGTCCTGAAAAAGAAAGAAGTTTGTCCTTAGAGTCAGGAGCAGGCGCCTTGAGGATTGCATCAACAAGTGATTTTTTAGGAATGACCCCTTCCTTGGATAACGTATGCCCAAGATATTCTACATATTTCTGAAACAGTTTACACTTGTTCTTTTTCAATGTAAGCCCAAAATCGTTGAGAATGTCACACACTTTAAGATGTTCTAAATGAGTAGCTTCATTGGGTGAGCAAACAAAATATCATCTTGAAAACATTTTACACACGACTCCATATGTTTAAAAAGATGACACATGGATCTCTGAAACACTACCGAAAGGCATCCTTTTGAATTGAAAGAGACCTTGTGGAGTAATAAAAGCAGTCATGTGCCAAGATTCCTTGGCTAATTCAATTTGATGATATGCGGACCTAAGGTCCAAAGTAGAAAACACTGGCACCTTCTATCATGCTCACCACCTCGTTAATATTAGGCAGGGGTGGCAATCAATCAAAATATTAGCATTAAGAGCAGAAGGGTCTATGCACAATCTCAAGATTTGTCTGGTTTTCGTGCTAAAACAATCGGAGAAACCCACTTTGAAGTTTCCACCTCTTAAATAACACCCTCCTCCAACATTCCTTTCAAAGTCTTACTAAGTTCATCTCTTACATTGAGGGGTAAATTTCTAAGCTTTTGTTTCACAGGAGACGCTCCTTTCTTCAGCTTAATTTCATGAGTGAAACCTTTGAGCTGCCCTAGTTTATCTGAAAAGACTTAAAGGAAATTATTTTCCAATACTTTCAAAATCATCACTTTTTATCAGTGACTAAAACAGGTTCTTTGCTACAGGGATTTAGGATAATACCTAATCTCCATTGATCTCGCCAACCTAAAACATTAACACCCTTTCTCGCCACAAACTTTTATAAAAGCTGATCTTCCCTTGAACTCAATATCTGATGCAACATACCCCTTAAGATCAATAGTAGAACCATCAAAACTTTGAGCTATGATGTCAGGAGGACACAAATCCTCATCAGACATGACCTTACTGAACTTCCTATTAAAATAATCTTCAGTGATGAAGATCCACGGCGATCCTGAATCAGCCATGAGTTCTAAAACCTCAGTTAAATACTTAACTTCACACTTCGGTAATAGATACCACAATAACTCTTTCACTGACCACATCTCCATCAGAGGGAATGGTACTTCTTACATAAACTGCATGAATCCTAGAACTGACATTCCTATCAAGGTTGATAGGAATGTTACAGTCATCTCTGCAAAATTCTGCAAAATGCCCCATCTTTCCACACTCGATGCACTCTTTCCCTACAGCAGGACAACATTTGAACAATGCTTTATGGTTATTACTTCCATATCTGAAACATACAACAGGTTTGATATCTCCATTTCCTTGATGAGGTGTTTTAGTGAAAGAAGATTTTTACAAAACACACATCTATACATTTATTTGCTATATCCCCCTTGACATTAACATCTTCAATAGTTTTCATCCATTTATCGGATTGTTTAAAAGCTTTTGCTGTGGCGATAGTATCGTGCAAATTATTATTTCCCAAAACACATAATTGCTAGTGTTTTCTTGCTTTTTACATTTACAATAATTTGATTTCTAATCATTTCATCTGCTAAATTACCAAAATTGCAAGAACCTACAAGCGTTCTAAGTGCTATTAAAAAATCCTCAAACGTTTCAGGCTCTTTTTGGGCTCTAGTGTAGAACTTATACCTGTTTAAAGCTATGCCTGTCGTGGGTTTAAATATAGTTTTCATCCGTAAAAGTGCTTCTTCAAAACTGCTGAGTTCGCCAGGCACTACAGGTAAAGTTCTAAAAACAGCTTGTACCTCTGATCCTAAGCAATGCAATAAAATACTTTTTTTCTCGTTACCTATCCTATCCCCATCAATGGCTTTCATGTAGGTTAAAAACTCTTCCTTTCACCTAGACCAGGGAATAGGAGGATCACCTTTTGATTACAAAAAATTTAGTAGGTGGTTCAAATTGCATGGTGCGTATACACTGAATATAAAATGTTAAAATATAAATAGTGTGGTAATATACGAGTAACAGATTTAAAACAAAATGAACCAACTATCATAGTAATAAACAACTCCGTACCAGTTGAAAGCTGTGCACATCAGCGTGATGTGCAGTAATGTATATGAACCGTATAATATTAAAACTAATAGTGCCTTAAAATAATAAAAGTTGAAGGCTTTGCACAGCGTGATGTGCAGTAATGTACACGGGTGTTACCAACGCAGTATTTAAAATAAATCTCACCTTGTAGTATTATGAAAATATCATTTCCATTAAAATGTGATCAGTGGTATAAAGTACCTTAAAGTTTGTGTGCGCATCGGCGAAAACCGTAGATAAGGTTTCCCTCAGATACATCGACAATGCAAATGAACTGTAGTGGGGCGTATCCGCGAAACGCACTAAGAAAATCCAATATGGCCTTGGGATCACGTTGAGTGATGACGCAGTGCGTAAACCCGTGGTTGGGCGATGACATGGTTAAATTCTTAACCAGGCGTGTCTTCTTAATAAAACACTGGTATTAATTGCCCTAGCTGCAGTGTCAGCGGCATCTAAAAACATCTAATTGACAAATTAGAGATGAGCTTCCAGTCTTGTATTAAGTCTTGAGCTTTGGATTTATGTTCATCTGGTAGAAATTGGAGCAATTGCTCCATTTCGTCCCAGTGCGCTCTGCCGTACCTTGCTAGAAGGGCCTGGGTGTTAGCAATACACCAGTGATTTGCCGCTTAGATGCTTCTGGGAGAAGAGTAGCCATCCATTAGTTTAGATTCTTTGTCTGGAGGAGGGGGGGGGGGGCGTACCCCGTGAGTTTGCCAGTTTACGGGCATTAGAAACCATCAATTAATTCAATGGTAATTGGCCTTTAATGAAAGCTGGGTCTGATGGTGCAGGTTTATATTTTTGATCTATTCTAGGGGTGAGAATGCATGCACGAACCGGGTCTTCAAATGTCATTTGCATGTCTCTTATTAAACTACAGGAGTATGACCCATAAAACACGTTGAGATTAGGGTAGGTACATGAGAATAAACAAACAATATCTCAACTGGTATTACTCTGAAAAGGCGATTAAACATGTATGCATCAAGCATTACTTGAACAGAGACAAGGAGGTCTCAGCATACCTTTGAGCATGGGGGAGTGTGTAGCTTGATCTTTGTGAAATACTAAGTGCCTCAAAGAGAAAGTCCTCCTCTAGGGATTCCTTATTTAATTAAACCCCATGATATTCCGAAGCCCTATTTAATAGCTCTATATAGCCTACATCATCTGGTAGTTAAGGCTTGGTAGGCTAAAGGTCAGGATCATTATCTGTGGGTGAATCAGTATTCTAATCCGTCCAAGGGTCTGCAGGCATAGTATCATTTCCCACATCACCATCATTCTGATCATCGGGTGTTTGCGGTGATTTAGTAGGTGTTTCCAGTAAATTTTTGTTTTGAGGAAGGAGTTGGTAGAGGAGGAGGAGAGTGGTTAGTACTAACATGTTTCTTTTCAAGAGGAATGTAATAAGTGTCCTCTGGCTCTGGTTTGTGTTTAAGTCAAATTTGTGTGAAAATATGTCCAGTTTCAGGGTTATGTGCAAGTCTTTTTGTTTTGGGTCCTGTTTGGAAGGCGGGACGTCCAAAAAAGGCTTCTGTTGTGGTAAAGGAGCATTTTTGTGTCTAGGTGGCAAGATTTTCAGTGGCGATGCTTTGGCACCGAAGCTTTCGGATCCGACTAAGCTTTCGATTTTGCTGAAGGAGCCGGCTCAGAGACTGGTTTTGAGGCCAGAGTGTGGCCAACTCAAACCTGAGCCGCAAGGATTTTGTGTGCGTTCCGGTGCAGAGCCGGAAGGTGGGGGCGTTGGAATTTTTTTTTCAGTGCTGACCTTGGCCTAAAAGCGGATGTGGGACTGTAGCATTTTTCTTGGGCTGACTAGAACTTTTGGGCAAGGGAGGTTCAGTACTCACGAAAAGCTGACCTTGCAAAATCTCTTCGTCCGTATCGGAGCCAGATTGAGACTGAAACTATCTCCTGTTCTTTTTTCTCGGCTCCTAGTACGTTTGTTCGGCATCTTCTCCGTGGAGTGGAGTGGAGCCAATGTTTCGACTTCGAATTTTGTGACATTGAGCCAGACGGTCACGGAGTGTTTTCTTCCATAGGAAAGATCTACAAGCATTGCAGTCCTGTTTGCTGATAAGCACAAGTTGCACATTTTGTGTAAGTCTGTGCGCTGAAACTTTACATGGCCCCGGGACAGAATTAAATGGAGTCTGATCCATGGACAGTGAGGTGGTCCGATGGCCTTTCAAGTATTTCCCAATCGAACAGAGATTTATAAACCGATACGATACTCTAAGAATGGGATACACGATTGAAAACAATACCGTTGAGGGTAAGTGGATTTCACACTGAGGTGAACCTGAGTAACGGTTTTGAACCAGAGCGCAGCTATACATGTCCAAAGGTGGAAAAAAACAATGGAGTTGATGCCCATGCGTACTACCACCGAAAGGTTTTACCACCTTACCTTGTGACACGAAAGACTTCTTAGAAGAAAAACAACTTACAAACATCCGGACCAAACACTAGATGGTAGGAGTATGCAAAGCATGTGATCTACAGCTCACATGCCTCGAACATAAAATAACTATTTTTTATACAAACAAAATTGGTCTGAGTTCAGTCTTTGCGGTGTGTGACATTTGCTGCCCGAGTGTGTACAACAAATGCATCACACTACCCTCTGATAAAGCCTTACTGTTCGTCCACACTACCACAGAGAGAAAGGTGCTATCTACTTTAACCTCTGCCTACCTTTGAGGTTCCTCTGGACTCTGTGCACACTATACCTCATTTTGGTAGAGCATATACAGAGCCAGCTCCATACAACTTTCATGCCACTTTTCCTCTTCCCAGTTTCTTACAAACATGGTGTTGAGTTTTTACTGAGGTTTAAATAACTGCCTTCAGTGTCTTTGCAGGAATGTAGTCGGGTCCTGCTGCATTCCCATTACCCAGGTTTGATGGCTTGCTGTATTTTTTCCTTGGTTGGTCTGCTGCAGCCTACTGGCAAATCCTTGACAGCTGGCTGAATGTCTGGTAGAGACTGAGGGACAGGCTGGCTCAGCAGTTCTTAAAAGTGCTCCACCCATCTTCATTGGCCTTTGTTACCCATGATTGTCAATTCCAGCTTTGTTTTTAGCATGTCTTTCTGGATGAATCTGCTGGAGATTCAAGTTTCCATGGCTTGCTGTTTCCTGGGCTTCTATTGCAAGATCACTGATGAATCTTTACTTGTCTGCTCTTAAGTATATCTCTGCTTCGTTTTTGGTTTTGCTGTATCGCCTTGAGCCAACATTTTCTGCTCGTTTGGCTGGTGTTGCCTGCAGTTTTCTTTTCCCTTCTCTCTTGGAATTTGCGGAGTGTCTCGGATCAGAAGACATCCAAGCATTGGGGAGTGCGGAATCTTCACGGAGAGCTATGCCGCCTTCTGGTGTAAGCCGCAGATCCCTGGAAGCCACAAAGACGATCTACCCGCTTTCGACCAAGACCATCACTTTCGGGTCATGGAATGTGAGGACCATGTACGAGACAAGCAAGACAGCCCAAGTGGCAGCGGAGATTAATAAAAATGAACTTTGCCCTGCTTGGCATCAGCAAGACCAGATGGACAGAAACAAACTGGCTCCAGGAAGTATGCTGCTATATTCTGGACATGAGGAAGAGAATTCCCCACGTACTCAAGGATTAGCACTGATGTAAATGCAACCAGCCAACAGAGCTCTGATTGGATGGGAAGCCAGTGGTGCCAGAATCACAGAGACCTTCCGCACAAAGAAATAGACTATCAACATCAACGTTATCCAGTGTTATGCACCTATAAATGACAGCAAAGATGTTTTTATGGACAAATTGGGTTTAAAACTGAATGTCAAAAAAACATTTGTCATGACCTTTAGGAGGGGAAAACAAATGTAGGAGCCTGCCACTTGGGGGAGGTAGGGAAGAATCCACAAATACGTTTACGTATCTGGGTGTTTTATTTAATTGCACTGGTTCTTTGAGTAAGGCTGTCAAGAGTCGTAGCCTTCTGTTTATGAAGTCGACCGCGGCTATGGTCAATTAAAAAAAAAAGTGGGTAAAAGGCCTCCGGGGATTCGCCTTAAGATAGATCAGGCAAAATGTGGGAGTATTGCTATTTATGGGGTGGGAGTTTGGGGGCTTTTATGATTCGTCCCTTATTCAATATGTCGAAAATACCCTTTTAAGGTTTATTTTAACAGTACTTGCCAGTTCCCCCGTTTTTAATTGTCATAGGGAGCTGGGTATTCCATATATTACAGATGTTGTTAAGGCACAACGAGTGGCACAGGATTTGGACCTCCAGTAGTACAGGTCTGAATCAAGAAATAATTAAGGACGCCTTGGCTCCACTTTAGGCCTCGCTGAACTCCACAGCAAGACTGACTACAGGATCCAAGCAAAATGAGCACATATCCCGAGTTCTTAAATCTCTCAACTGGCTACCCTCTGAAGCACGAATCCAGCTAAAGATTGCAATTCTGGCACACAAAGCCCTTCACTACAATACTCCCATGTATCTGGCGCAAAAACGTGAACTATCCTGTGGGGAGAGGGCATCAAGAAGCACCTATAGTCTCCTAAAACCGTTCATCCTTAGCAAAAAGAGAACTTGTCACCGAGCCTTCTCTGGTGCTGCCCCTAAAATATAGAACTCTACCTCGGATGTATGCAAACTCTCCTCGACGACGGCTTTCACACTGGAAGCCAAAGATTCCTAATGAGCAAATTCTTACCATAAGGGTTGGAAGCATTCATAAGGCGATTGTTCTTGGTTTCTATCTCCATGGCACAACAGTCCAGATCAGGGTCGGATTGGGATCACAATTCGGCCCGGGCATTGACGAAAAAAGTGGCCCACATTCAAGAGGCGTGGCCCATATTTAAGGGGCGTGGCCCACATTCAAGGGGCGTGCCCTTTCATGAAAAACTATTTGCACAGACAAGGAATGAAAGTGGGAGGATACTGTTCTTGCACACGACACAGGGCCAAGGTGACAATGGCCTACATGCTGAGCAACTAAAAAGAATAGCAAGGCCCCTTTCTGTCACAAAATTATTCCAGCCCTCCAGCACAGGAGCACCTGAAAAGCAGCAAAGCCCCTGCTATTACTAACCTACTTAGCCCTCCCCAGATCTTCAGCTCAGGAGCACATGAACAGAGGTAAGGCCCCTGCAATTAGTAAATTAATCAGCCCTCCAGGCCTCGGGAAAATGTCCTGGCAGGGGAGCACAAAACACAGCTTTCTGGGTCATCCAAGGTAGCCAGGTAGCCAGGTGGGGGGGGGGGGGGGCTGAGGTGAAGCTGGTGCATGGGAAGTGCCTTCCCAGTGTGTTCTGGCAGTTTGAGTGTTTACCATTTACTGTAGTATTACCCTTGTACCTGTGTATGGTACCCTTTTGTAACTTGCACACGTCACTTTTCTCTGGTACCACACTGTATGCTACCTCTCACTTTTGTTTGCTTTAGATACTTGCACAAGTGCCACCATTGCCTATGTAACATTTGTTCTTGTGCAGGAGTGTCTGCCATTTATTGCAGTATTATACCTGTACTTGTACTTTGTACGCTTTTGTAACCTGCACACATATCCCTTTTTCCTCCTGTAATGTACCGATTGCTACCTCATGTATTTTGGTTGCTCACTATTGTCACTTTTGATTCATGTAACTTAATGTTTGCTTTTGTAATTTGTCCACTTGTAATTTTTCTCCTCATGTATTATTGCTGTTCCTTGTGTGAAGCGCTCTGACACCTTCGGGTAAAGTCCTCGCTATATAAAATTGCATAAATAAATAAATAAAATAAAAAAATTCCAAACATCACCAGGCCCCCACAGCAAGACCCATTCTTCCTCGCCCACTATGCCCTGAATGTGAAGGGCTGTGGGCGAGGTGCTAAGACTAACACCGTTTCTGGGCTGCATGGGCCCCAGGGGGGCCGAGGTGAAAATGGCTCAAAGGCCTGAGAAACACCTGGCCCCCAGGGAGGCCGATTATTGCAAACAATCACCCCTCCCCAGCCCAGCCTCAGCGTGACTGCTTGGCAGGGTAGGGGTGAAGGAGCGGCCACAGCTGATAATCGCTGTCCGGCCGCACAGCGAGGCTGCTTTAATTTTCTCTGTCTGTCTCGTGCCCTCCGTGGGCCGTTTTTTTTCTCCCCTTTCCTAGTCCACTCTCTGTGGACTGGGACAGGGGAGAAAAAAACGGCCCACAGAGGGCACTGAGGCACCGGCCCTTCGGCCCATTCCCGAATGCCCGCCTTGCCAATCCGCCCCTGGTCCAGATCCTCTTTTCTGTATATTATACTCTATACGTGTACCACTGTTTACTGTTTATCGTTTTTTCACACTTGCTGTGTACATCTCATTTTTGCCCTCTCTTCCAACCTATTGTAAAGTGCTCAGAGTTCCTTTGGGATCTTGTTTGCGCTGAATAAAACTTTATAAATAAATAAAATAAATAAATGAAGTTGGACCATGCGGCCAAGATTACTTGGTTGAAATATGTAAAACGCTTTATGAATGATCTTGGGCACTTAGATTATTATACTTACCCAGAGACAATGAACTATATCTTTTAAGCTGTTTAGGGGGGTATGATCGGTATGTTTTAACTCGTTTTAGATTTGGGACCTTCCATCGATTACTTAGCTACCTAGAGATGAATAATTGTTCCAGAGAATTATGTCGCTGTCCCTGAGACTATTTGTTTCCACAAATAAATATCCATGTGATCTTATTTTGTCAATTTTATGCTAAGGAAAGATCGAGATGGATCCTGCCCTTGTTAAAGATGGGGGGATGGAGGCAATGTCGACCTGCTTTGCTCTATCTGCAATTATTGAAAAGTGATTATTGCATTGGCTTTATGGTCTTTTTTTAAAAAGTATACTGAGAGCGAGTAAAAGTATTAATGTTTAACTCTCTTTGAAAGTAGGTCAGATTTTAATGTATTTTATCGCTCTGTATGTATAGTATATCTCTTACTACGATTTGTTTACTTGTATTGGATAAAGTACACCTGTAAATGGACAAGATGTAGAAGAATAGTATACTTTTATTCTAAAGCAAAGAATATTTACATCGTTTTATCTATTTTGTTTGCTTTTGTGATTTAATATTTCTAAAATCTAATAAAGCTTATTCTGATCTGACAGCAAAGACGAGGAAAAACATTTTTACAGCAGACTCCAGTCCATTTTGTAGAAATGCCTTGAGAGAGACATCACCGTACTGATGGGGGACATTGATGGCAAGACTAAGAGAACACTGGGTATGAAATAGTCAAGGGCGACATGAATGAGAATGGTGAAAGGCTGGCACATCTCTGTGCAATGAACAGTCTGGTGACGGGCAGTATTACCACACAAAAGTATTCACAAGGCAACCTTGGTGTCAGACCATTCAACAGAAAATCAGATCGACCATGTCCGTATTACCAAGAAATTATGTAGGTTCCTGCAGTATGAGAGAGTAATGAGGAGCAGATGTGGCATCAGACTATCACCATGTCACGGCCTGGCTAAAGCAAGCACGGTTGGAAGCAACACCAGCGAAGTAACACCGCCCACCTCAAAGATGCACAGAAACGGAGCGAATACTAGTCACCCTCAGTAAAAAATTTCAAGTCCTGCAAGATCTAGAAGACAAGAGAAACTAATAGAAAGTCAGTGGGAGAAGATCAAAGGAACAGAGACACCAACCTACCAGGAGGTACTGGGTCCCAAGAAACACCAGTATAGGCCTCTAAAGCAGATAAGGATAAGTTATTTACCTGTACTCCTAGTTTTCTTCCAGGGGTATACTCAAAGTCATAAGCAATGAATAGTCCCGCCCACGTGCGGAAACCCCGGAGCAATAGCCAAATATATATACACATATATATACATACACACACAAATACTCATATATATATATATATATATATATATATATATATATATATATATATATATATATATATATATATATATAGATAATATGCATATGCAACCTGAAAACGTATTACTAGGCTCCAAAACTGCCATCATTGCATGTAAATCATTTACATTTGAAAAAATAAAGACACAAGTCATATATACTTATGATTATATATAAATACACACATATATATATACACACATATATATATATACACATATATATATATACACATATATATATATATACACATATATATACATATACATATATATACATATATATATACATACACATATACATATATATATATACACATATATACATACACATATATATATATATACATATATACATACACATATATATATATATACATATATACACATATATATACACATATATACACATATATATACACATATATATACATATATATACACATATATATACATATATATACACATATATATACACATATATACACACATATATATATACACATATATATACACACATATATATATATATACACATATATATATATACACATATATATATATACACATATATATATATACACATATATATATATACACATATATATATATACACATATATATATACACATATATATATATACACATATATATATATATACATACATACATATATATACATATACATATATATACATATACATATATATACATACATATACATACATATATATACATACATATACATACATATATATACATACATATACATACATATACATATATATACATACATATATATACATATATACATATATATATGTATATATATGTATATATGTACACATATATACACATATATACATATATATATATTCACAGAAAAAAACATAGGTTATAGTGGATATATAGTTAGGAATTTGCATTTACAAAACCTTGAAAATTCAATGAAAAAACCATTGGTTTTAGGCCATATATAGTTAGGGATTTGCATTTACAAAACCTTATTTTACTCGCATAAAACCATTGAAATTCCATATATAGTTATAAGCGCTAACTATATATCGCGCACCCGCAATCCACTGCTGATGATGTCACATATTACATCATTCATGACATGGTTAGTGACATCACTGATGACATCACTGATGACATCTCAAATGACATCACTGATGACATCACTGATGACAACATCCAGTGACTGTATGTTTCTGTAAAGTTAAAATATCTCTTACATATTGAAGAATGAGTGGATATATAAGTGTCTGGATGAAGGATTTAGTAGGTGCATGACTGACTGTATGAGTGAGTGATTAAATGTGTCTCACTGAGTGCATGGGTTAGTGACTAAACTGTCTTAATTTGTGCATCATTATGTCTGTTGTTCTGTAAACTGTTGCATGTGTTGATAAGTAGCTATATGAGTAACTATATGGGTTATTGATTGGTTGCCCAAGTATTTGTATGGGATACTGAGTGTGTGTGTGGGTGGCTGGGAGGTGTGTGACTGTGCATAGATGTGTGAGCAGTTGATTCACTAGATGTATGGTTTCAAAAGTGCGTGTGGAAACAGCTGTATGGGCGGTTGACTGTGTGCATGAGTGTATTGGTGAGTGAATGGATATCTCAGTGCTACATGTCAAAGTAAGTACATATGTAAAACACAGTACATGTGAGAGTTGACATATATAAATAACTGTGCATAAGAGCCAGTGAATGTGTGAGTGGCTGTATGGATCATTGTGAACTTGTATCAGGGATTGTATAATAGAGTAAATATGTGTTAGTATATGTTTGAATAAGTAAAGTTTGTATAACTGTATAGTTGAGGAAATGGAGGTGTGATTGATTCTTTGCATGACTGACTAGGTGTGTGAGTAACTCCATGGATGAGTGACAGTCTGTGAGTGTCTGTTTACACTGATTGTATCTAAGGTTATATTAGAGTCTGAAGAGGTTCATCGTATTATCACATGAATGATATCATCAGTGATGTTATCAGTCATGTCAAATGAGATGTTTTCAGTGATGTCATCAGTGATGTCATTTGAGATGTCATCAGTGATGTCACTAACCATGTCATGAATGATGTAATATGTGACATCATCAGCAGTGGATTGCGGGTGCGCGATATATAGTTAGCGCTTATAACTATATATGGAATTTCAATGGTTTTATGCGAGTAAAATAAGGTTTTGTAAATGCAAATCCCTAACTATATATGGCCTAAAACCAATGGTTTTTTCATTGAATTTTCAAGGTTTTGTAAATGCAAATTCCTAACTATATATCCACTATAACCTATGGTTTTTTCTGTGAATTTCATTGGTTTTTTAATAGCAAATATGAAAAGCTTTAAAATGTCAAGTACGTGATAGATAAAAACATTTTCGTATTTATGCACGCTGATGTGCTTTGAACGCTACACCCCCCCCCCTCCCCTCTTTTGTCTTAGTAGTACTCTCTCTTTGCAGATACTGAAGGGTAGTTAACGCAGGCCTTTACCCCCGTTGTAATCCGTCGTGCCTGCTTGTCTCTCCATTTGATTGATTGTTGTCCAAGCATTTACTGTTTTAGAATTGGTTCTCTTTGGATCATTCTCTATTTACAAACAAGCACAAAGTCGCAATACTCTGTTTAGTCTTTGCAGATAGTGAAAAATCGTGTAAAAAAATAAAAGTAATCGAGCAAAATCAGTAGGCCACTAATTGGATCTCTTTTTGACCTCGCTAAAATAGAAATATTAGGAACAACCCTTCATGAGAAATACGAAAATAGTGAGATGAACTGAGCTCCACACCATGAGGGCTGCAAGACAGCTCGGCTCCATCACCCATCCCGCACAAAATAACGACAAACCCTATGCAAATATTAAAAATATAGACAACACACCAGCAAAGAAACAGGGTAAAACATTTTATTAAAAAACTATTTACATAACGTTGGTTTATAAGATGATGTCAGTAGTGGACCGATGTGTGAATAGGTCGAAAGCAGCACAAGGCTCCAAGATCCGGATGGCAACCTCCTGGATGTTGGGTGCCATAGTTCAGAGTTCTGAGTTTGAGCCTTTTTCAATGCCTGTGCTTTGTTGAATCAAAATGGCGGCTTGACACAAGGCTGACTCAAGCGTTGCTACTGATGCTATGCAGACCAAAACTGGTTTTCAGTTTGTACATTTTTCTAGATTTTTCAATCCAAGTTTGGTTGACTTTGTAGAACGATGGCTTCAAATTTTCAACATACGGTGTGGTGGCGCTGACTGGGAGGGGGCGCTTCGCTCCTGCCCCCTCCCCAAGTAAGATTTTCATACGTGAAAGTACGTTAATGGTTTTGGTCCCTGAGTTGCTTCGATGTCACTGCCATTCTCAAATGGCATAAGTTCTGGATGTTGGGTGCCATAGTTAAGAGTTCTGAGCAGTGCTTGTAACACTGTCTGAAGCTTATTTCCACCTACTGCAGCTTCACTATTCTCAAAGTAAGTGAGTGTCGTTTGTGGACCTGACTGCATTAGAAAACAATGTGATATGTTACCTTCCTAAACAGCTTGACGGAGGCCCCTTAGGGGCGGTGTGATGGCCATGGACTCGGAGAAGACGCTTGGCTCCGACACCCTCCCCAAGTCTTATAGCACTGGTGTAGCCTGAGATCGCCCCCGACATAGGCGGCCGGGTCCCGGGGTCCGGCAGAACTTTTTGCCTTTTGATGACTCTTCAATTCTGAACCTTGTCCCACAATCCGTTTGACCTGAAGACACGCTGTAGTGGGGCGCCCCTTTACCGTTTCAGTTGCCATTCCGCCCGCTTTTGCTACACTGTGCCTCTTCCGCCATTCAGCTGTTTACCGCCCGCTCTTGCGACTACAGCGTCTCGCTCATCATGTAGTTGAGTTGCTCCCGCTCTTGCGGTGCAGCGATAGGCGGCTGCCACAGGACTCTCAAAATAGCGGCCGGCTCTTCGGTTTTGGGCCTGGTCCACTAAAATGGCCCTGGGACACCTTTGAACTCGGACGCTTCCCTGATAGGGCTTGGGTCCCATTCTCGAAAAGCATCCCCTCAGCCGTGAAGATTCTACAAAAGTCTTGGGGGCCTCCGACTCCCGCAGGCTTCTGGTGGGGAGCGGCTGCCATGATTGCTCGTGGAATGGCCACGACGGAGCTACAAGATGGTAGTGGTCTCATGCTGACGCCAGCTTTAGTCTGAAACATCCAGAAACACTGTAGACTACCAATTCGATCAGTTCCGGTAGCGCCCCAACATGACCCGGAAGAGAAGAACTTGCCCTCCCCTCTTTGACTGATGGTTCTTGTTGCCTGTCCCCTCTGTTGTCATTTAACAGAACTTTTTGGACTGCTGAAAGGGGTTGTGTTCCGAACGCTGGTTGGTGGAGACATTTTGACTATATTCTTGACCTACGTTGTCGCGTAATGCGTTATATGACACGCCGCGTTAGCGCACCCGGAAGTGATCCGAGGCGCAGCGCGTAACGTAAGCATAACAGGTCATGTGACTTGTTAATAAAACTTTTCATTGGTTCATTTTACTTTTGTTAATTTAATGATGAAAAGCTTGATCATATGACCTAATAATTACGCTTTTTATTGTTTTCGAACAATATTTTTTTTTCAAACATATGTTATAATATTCCAGGCTAATGTACTTTCCCGGAAAATTTACAACTGTCTTGCAAGTAAAATATATTTCTTTTTCGAGAAAAAGGGCGTTTCCTCCTTCCATGACGGAGCCGTTGAGTAAAAGAGATTCGGCCTGCTGTCTTAGTCGCCGATACGCCTGATTATCAGATTCTTATCGATCACTTTATGTTGCAGACATGAAAAACACAACTGCCCTTGACCATTTATCTTTACTGCGTTCCTACATATTATACCTTTTATCCGTCATGTAATTGGACTGCTTTATTTCACTTGCCTTTTACTGATTCGAAAACAGTGACTAAAAGTAAAAACTTTACCAATGTAAATACTACTACCGTGTTTTGTTTTAAAAACCTTTATTGTGAAATGTCAGTATACAAATACGGGCCTATAACCACGTGGGCCGGCCACGGAGCAAACTGAAATCGTATATGATGAGGAGACATTTACACTGTAGAAGAACGTAACGAGCGGGCCATTAGGTTGCAAGAACAAAGGTGTCTAACAGTTGCGGAATCGGTGGACGTACATTTTGTAATTAAAATACGACAGGGCCACTTACAATAACATTTTCTAGATATACATTTGCGGGCAAGGAGTTACGAGTCCCATTTATACCGGCGCCATTTTGGGCGAGGCCGGGCAGGTCCAAGATATAGTCAAAATGTCTCCACCAACCATCGGCCAGACCAGAACCCCTTTCGGCCCTTTATGCTACAAGATGGTGTCTTCCATTCAGAAAATATTGTTGGCAGCATTTTGAAAGGAAACAGAAACAGCCGTTCTCCTAGTGAGTTTCACATTGTTACATTTAGGAAGAATGTTGAAGAGTAGTATGTGGAAAATCTGAAGCCATTTTTCTACAAACTCTCAATCAGACTTGGATGGAAAAAAAAAACATGAAGAATGTACAAACTGAAAACCAATTTTTGTCTGTATAGCATCAACAGTAACGCTTGAGTCAGCTTTGTGTCAAGCCGCCATTTTCATTCAATCAATAGCGTCCCCCTACACACATTCAGGGACCTGGTCGTGTCTTCAGATGAAACGGATTGTAGGAAAAGAAGCAGAAAGGAAAAGGAAAAAAGTTCCGCCGGACCTCGGGAGCCGGCCGCCTATGTCATGTGCGACCTTTGGCCACACCAGGGCAATAGTGAAGCTGCAGCAGGTGCAAATAAGCTTCAGACAGTCTTACAAGCACTGCTCAGAACTCTCAACTGAGGCACTCAACATCCAGGACTTGCCATTCGGATCTTGGCGCCTTGTGCTGGTTCCGACCTATTCACACATCGGTCCACTACTGACATCACCTCATAAGCCAACGGGGCACCCTACACTGACTTTCGGCGCAGCATTGTAGGATGGCCACACCAGTGCGGCAACTTGCTGGACACGACCTCGGTGCCATCCGGATCTCGGCGCGTTCGAGTCACTGTACCGCAAGAGTGACCGGAACTCAGCTGAACACGCCGTCTTTCGGCGCAGCATTGTAGGATGGCCACACCAGTGCAGCAATTTGCTGGACACCACCTTGGGCAATAGTGAAGCTGCAAAAGGTGCAAATAAGCTTCAGACAGTCTTCAACTTACTCTGATTCTTATAATAAACTTCAGATAGTCTTACAAGCACTGCTCAGAACTCTCAACTATGGCACTCAACATCCAGAACTTGCCATTCGGATCTTGGCGCCTTGTGCTGGTTCCAACCTACTCACACATCGGTCCACTACTGACATCACCTCATAAGCCAACGGGGCACCCCACGCCGACTTTCGGCGCAGCATTGTAGGATGGTCACACCAGTGCGGCAACTTGCTGGACACAACATCGGGGCCATCCAGATCTCGGCGCGTTCAAGTCACTGTACCGCAACAGTGACCGCAACTCAGCTGGACACGCCGTCTTTCGGCGCAGCATTGTAGGATGGCCACACCAGTGCGGCAATTTGCTGGACACCACCTCGGTGCCATCCGGATCTCGGCGCGTTCGAGTCACTGTACCGCAACAGTGACCGCAACTCAGCTGGACACGCAGTCTTTCGGCGCAGCATTGTAGGATGGCCACACCAGTGCGGCAATTTGCTGGACACCACCTCGGTGCCATCCGGATCTCGGCGCGTTGTGCTGCCTTCGGCCTATTCGCACATCGGTCCGCTACTGACGCCGCCTCACGTGCCAACGGATTTTCTACGCTTTTTGTAGCCCTATGCCGCATAACAGGTCATGTGACTTGTTTATAAAACTTTTCATTGGTTCATTTTACTTTTGGTTTCCTAAAGATGGAAGTCTTGGTCATATGACCTAAAAATAACACTTTTCATTGGTTTAGAACATTTTTTTTTCCCAAACGATGAAAGCCCCACCTTGTTTCTGGATCATTCAGACGGAAGCTGGCGTCAGCATGAGAGCACCACCATCTCGTGGCTCCGTCGTGGTCATTCCGCGAGCAATCATGGCAGCCGCTCCCCACCGGAAGCCTGCGGGAGTCGGGGGCCCCCAAGACTGTTGTAGAATCTTCACGGCTGAGGGGACGCTTTTCGAGAATGGAGCCCAAGCCCTAACAGGCAAGCGTCCGAGTTCCAAGGTGTCCCAGGGCCATTTCAGTGGACCAGGCCCAAAACCGAGGAGCCGTCCGCCATTTTAAGAGCCATGTGGCAGCCGCCTATCGCTGCACTGCAAGAGTGGGAGCAACTCAACAACATGGTGAGCGAGACGCTGTAGCCGCAAGAGCGGGCGCAACTCAGCTAGATGGCCGCCACCTGGGGAGGCCCGTTCACGCCGCCTCCCCCACGCCCCCCCCCCCCGGGCCGCCGCACGCCAATTTTCGGAGCAGCATTGTAGGATACCAAAACCAGTGCGGCAGTTTACTGGACATCACCTGGGTGCCTGTCGTACATGTTGTGTCAGCCATGGGACACTGGACACAGTCCCATCAACATCTCAACGCGTTCTGCTGCCTTGGGACTATTCGCACAACAGACCGCTACTGACGAGGCCTCCCCCCGCACCACCCGGGACGCCCCACGCTGTTTTTCTGTGCTGCATTGTAGGATCCCAAAGCCAGTGCGACATCACCTGGGTGCCGTCCAGAACTCTGCACGTTGTGCTGCCTTGGGACTATTCGCACAAAAGACAGCTTCTAACCATTGTTGCTTTTTGAGTTGAAAAATGTTTAAATGTTTTTAGTTTTTGTTCCGTTCATTATAGTTAAAAGTTAATAAAGTTTTATAATCTTACTTTGTTGGAGTGTTATCTATTTTTTTAAAAACGGGTGAATAGGGCCTTGAATCGGGTTATTGTCATGTGTGGGCTTTGGAAGGGTGCTGCTGCAGGATCGGACATTTCAAACTCAAATGCACGTTCTTTTTCTTACCTTTCCGAAGCATGGAGCGCAATAGCAGGCAGAGAAAGGGTGATGCACGTGTTGAACACTACCTGACCTGGCAAGTTGCTGGCAGTGCCCCCCCGCCCGCTCCTGAAAGAGGGCACACACACACCGCCGCCCCGAGTACTTCACAAATCTTTAAAAGACCATGCGCTTGTTCATGAGGCTTAAATGGTTTATCACCTCTTCTAGAACCCCTGCATCGACCCTCTGACGTTTCCTGGAAAAATTACCATGTAACACAATACCAAGCCCTGTCAGCTGAAACCCCCAAGGAATCGTGGGGCATATTATCAAGGGGGTTTATCTCCGCTTTTTTGGCTTTAAAAGCCATGAAAGCGGAGATAAAATTATCTCCCTATTACCAAGCTGTCGCTAACACCAGTTAGTGACAGCTAAAAGGAGATAGCGACCATCTTGGGCCCCGCTTTGCATGTCAGTGATACTTATCACTAATGACATGCAAAGTGGCGTGCCAAGATGTTAGCGACTGGAAACAGTCCCTAACATCGCTATCTCCTATTACCAACTTTTGGAGATATTCGCGCTAAGCGCGAATATCTCCAAAATCTAACACCTGCCCTGAGCAGTTCTTAGCCATGTTATCCAATGGGAGGTGGATAACATGGCTAAGAGCATTTGCTCGATAATACATGAATATCGCTGACTTTTCTGCGATAATAGCAAGGTTTATCTGCGATAAAAATCGCCGATGTGCGGCGATAATTTTTGTCTCTAAACAAGTTAGAGACAAAAATTATCGCTAGTTGTTCGTAATATGCCCCCGGGTTTTTACTTGCAGAAATCGGGAGGCGGGAGACTAGCACTGAAATCAGTAGTCACACGCCTGAATCGGGAGGGTTGGCATGTCTGAATTCTCTACAGCTGGGGCCATAAAATACATCTGCAGGGGTAGGTGATAGCCTGGGACCAGCCTAGCATCTAAAATGGCTGCCGTGCACGACAAAATTGTGGCATTGGAAAAAAGGCAAGATGGCGCAGCCGCTGGAAGAGATGTATCAACATATATCAGCCTCCTCAGCCACCCTCAGGAAACATAGGGGATTAGGATACGTCTCCCGCACCCCCTTATACCTAGTAATTTAATTAACGAAGCACAAAATGGCGAATTTCCGTTTCGCTACCAGTTTGCGGCCCGTGAAGCGCTTCTACCGTGAAAAATCATTTTTTTTTTTATTTTCCCCACAGGACCCTTTAATAACCCCAACAACATTCCTAGGGGGTCAAGAGGGTGATACCTTGCCCCCTTTCATTAAATTCCCCCTTAGTTTTTCACCTCTTCTTCTCTCTCGATCCTACCGAGAAACAAGATGGCGGCCGCTCCGGACTGTCACGCAGCAAAAAAAAAAAAGCTCACGCACAGCCGCTGGAAGAGATGTATCAACATATATCAGCCTCCTCAGCCACCCTCAGGAAACATAGGGGATTAGGATACGTCTCCCGCACCCCCTTATACCTAGTAATTTAATTAACGAAGCACAAAATGGCGAATTCCCGTTTCGCTACCAGTTTGCGGCCCAGTTCGC
>NW_028243351.1:0-135662 GCF_964263255.1 Lissotriton vulgaris | reverse complement strand
GAAGACGGCTGGAATGCCAGAAACCGGTCCTCGGAAGCTTGTTTCCGGTCCAGAGAAGGCATGGATTGGCAGTTCGGGCTGAACTGTTCCCATGAGGCACAGGGTCAGACTGATTTGCATATGGCCATGTCTGAACTGGGGGGGTGTGGAGTGCAAAAAACGATGGATTTAGGCCCAGATCTCTGTACTGGGGTGAATGTATGACATTGTTCTGCATTCTGTCCATCAACTGTGGTTTTTACATTTGTCACCCCGAGTGGGATGGGTATGCTCAAACGTGAGTCCCATGCTCTTCACACCACTGGATTCAAGCAAGCCGTCCTGAAGACGGCTGAAATGCTAGAAACCGGTCCTCGGAAGCTTGTTTCCGGTCCAGGGAAGGCATGGCTTGGCAGTTCGGGCTGGACTGGTCCCATGAGGCACAGGGTCAGACTGATTTGCATATGGCCATGTCTGAACTGGGGTGGTGTGGAGTGCAAAAAAACAACAGATTTAGGCCCAGATCTCTGTACTGGGATAAATGTATGACATTGTTCTGCATTCTGTCCATCAACTGTGGTTTTTGCATTTGTCACCCCGAGTGGGATGGGTATGCTCAAACGTGAGTCCCATGCTCTTCACACCACTGGATTCAAGCAAGCCGTCCTGAAGACGGCTGAAATGCTAGAAACCGGTCCTCGGAAGCTTGTTTGCGGTCCAGGAAAGGCATGACTTGGCAGTTTGGGCTGGACTGTTCCCATGAGGCACAGGGTCAGACTGATTTGCATATGGCCATGTCTGAACTGGGGTGGTGTGGAGTGCAGAAAAACAATGGATATAGGCCCAGATCTCTGTACTGGGGTGAATGTATGACATTGTTCTGCATTCTGTCAATCAACGGTGGTTTTTGCATTTGTCGACCCGAGTGGGATGGGTATACTCCGACGTGAGTCCCATGCTCTCCACACCACTGGATTCAAGCAAACCGGGCTGAAGACTGCTGGAATGCCAGAAACCGGTCCTTGGAAGCTTGTTTCCAAGCCAGAGAAGGCATGGATTGGCAGTTTGGGCTGAACTGTTCCCATGAGGCGCAGGGTCAGACTGATTTGCATATGGCCATGTCTGAACTGGGGTGGTGTGGAGTGCAAAAAACGATGGATTTAGACCCAGATCTCTGTACTGGGGTGAATGTATGACATTGTTCTGCATTCTGTCCATCAACTGTGGTTTTTGCATTTGTCACCTCGAGTGGGATGGGTATCCTCAGACGTGAGTCCCATGCACTCCACACCACTGGATTCAAGCAAGCCGGGCTGAAGACGGATGGAATTCCAGAAACCGGTCCTCGGAAGCTTGTTTACGGTCCAGGGAAGGCATGGCTTGTCAGTTTATGCTGGACTGTTCCCATGAGGCACAGGGTCAGACTGATTTGCAAATGGCCATGTCTGAACCGGGGTGGTGTGGAGTGCAAAAAAAACAATGGATTTAGGCCCAGATCTCTGTACTCGGGTGAATGTATGACATTGTTCTGCATTCTGTCCATCAACTGTGGTTTTTGCATTTGTCACCCGAGTGGGATGGGTATGCTCAGACATTAGTCCCATGCTCTCCACACCACTGTATTCCAGCAAGCCGGGCTGAAGACGGCTGGAATGCCAGAAACCGGTGTTCGGAAGCTTGTTTCCGGTCTAGAGAAGGCATGGCTTGGCAGTTCGGGCTGGACTGTTCCCATGAGGCACAGGGTCAGACTGATTTGCATATGGCCATGTCTGAACTGGGGTGGTGTGGAGTGCAAAAAAACGATGGATTTAGGCCCAGATCTCTGTATTGGGGTGAATGTGAGACATTGTTCTGCATTCTGTCCATCAACTGTGGTTTTTGCATTTGTCACCCCGAGTGGGATGGGTATGCTCAGACGTGAGTCCCATGCTCTCCACACCACTGGATTCAAGCAAGCCGGGCTGAAGACGGCTGAAATGCCAGAAACCGGTCCTCGGAAGCTTGTTTCCCGTCCTGGGAAAGTATGGCTTGGCAGTTCGGGCTGGACTGTTCCCATGAGGCACAGGGTCTGACTGATTTGCATATGGCCATGTCTGCACTGGGGTGGTGTGGAGTGCAAAAAAACGATGGATTTAGGCCCAGATCTCTGTACTGGGGTGAATGTATGACATTGTTCTGCATTCTGTCCATCAACTGTGGTTTTTGCATTTGTCACCCCGAGTGGGAAGGGTATGCTCAGACATGAGTCCCATGCTCTCCACACCACTGGATTCAATCAAGCCGGGCTGAAGACGGCTGGAATGCCAGAAACCGGTCCTCGGAAGCTTGTTTCCTGTCCAGAGAAGGCATGGATTGGCAGTTCGGGCTGAACTGTTCCCATGAGGCACAGGGTCAGACTGATTTGCATATGGCCATGTCTGAACTGGGGTGGTGTGGAGTGCAAAAAACGATGGATTTAGGCCCAGATCTCTGTACTGGGGTGAATGTATGACATTGTTCTGCATTCTGTCCATCAACTGTGGTTTTTGCATTTGTCACCTCGAGTGGGATGGGTATCCTCAGACGTGAGTCCCATGCACTCCACACCACTGGATTCAAGCAAGCCGGGCTGAAGACAGATGGAATGCCAGAAACCGGTCATCGGAAGCTTGTTTACGGTCCAGGGAAGGCATGGCTTGTCAGTTTTTGCTGGACTGTTCCCAAGAGGCACAGGGTCAGACTGATTTGCATATGGCCATGTCTGAACCGGGGTGGTGTGGAGTGCAAAAAAAACATGGATTTAGGCCCAGATCTCTGTACTGGGGTGAATGTATGACATTGTTCTGCATTCTGTGCATCAACTGTGGTTTTTACATTTGTCACCCCGAGTGGGATGGGTATGCTCAGACGTGAGTCCCATGCTCTCCACACCACTGGATTCAAGCAAGCCGGGCTGAAGACGGCTGGAATGCCAGAAACCGGTCCTCGGAAGCTTGTTTCCGGTCCAGGGAAGGCATGGCTTGGCAGATCGGGCTGGACTGTTCCCATGAGGCACAGGGTCAGACTGATTTGCATATTGCCATGTCTGAACTGGGGTGGTGTGGAAAGCAAAAAAACGATGGATTTAGGCCCAGATCTCTGTAATGGGGTGAATGTATGACATTTTTCTGCATTCTGTCCATCAACTGTGGTTTTCGCATTTGTCACCCTGAGTGGGATGGGTATGCTCAGACGTGAGTCCCATGCTCTCCACACCACTGTATTCCAGCAAGCCGGGCTGAAGACGGCTGGAATGCCAGAAACCGGTGTTCGGAAGCTTGTTTCCGGTCCAGGGAAGGCATGGCTTGGCAGTTCGGGCTGGACTGTTCCCATGAGGCACAGGGTCAGACTGATTTGCATATGGCCATGTCTGAACTGGGGTGGTGTGGAGTGCAAAAAAACGATGGATTTAGGCCCAGATCTCTGTATTGGGGTGAATGTGAGACATTGTTCTGCATTCTGTCCATCAACTGTGGTTTTTGCATTTGTCACCCCGAGTGGGATGGGTATGCTCAGACGTGAGTCCCATGCTCTCCACACCACTGGATTCAAGCAAGCCGGGCTGAAGACGGCTGAAATGCCAGAAACCGGTCCTCGGAAGCTTGTTTCCCGTCCTGGGAAGGTATGGCTTGGCAGTTCGGGCTGGACTGTTCCCATGAGGCACAGGGTCTGACTGATTTGCATATGGCCATGTCTGCACTGGGGTGGTGTGGAGTGCAAAAAAGCGATGGATTTAGGCCCAGATCTCTGTACTGGGGTGAATGTATGACATCGTTCTGCATTCTGTCCATCAACTGTGGTTTTTGCATTTGTCACCCCGAGTGGGATGGGTATGTTCAGACGTAAGTCCCATGCCCTCCATACGATTGGATTCAAGCAAGCCGGGCTGAAGACAGCTGGAATGCCAGAAACCGGTCCTCGGAAGCTTGTTTCCGGTCCAGGGAAGGCATGGCTTGGCAGTTCGGGCTGGACTGGTCCCATGAGGCACAGGGTCAGACTGATTTGCATATGGCCGTGTCTGAGCTGGGGTGGTGTGGAGTGCAAAAAAACAACGGATTTAGGCCCAGATCTCTGTACTGGGATGAGTGTATGACATTGTTCTGCATTCTGTCCATCAACTGTGGTTTTTGCATTTGTCACCCCGAGTGGGATGGGTATGCTCAAACGTGAGTCCCATGCTCTTCACACCACTGGATTCAAGCAAGCCATCCTGAAGACGGCTGAAATGCTAGAAACCGGTCTTCGAAAGCTTGTTTGCGGTCCAGGAAAGGCATGACTTGGCAGTTTGGGCTGGACTGTTCCCATGAGGCACAGGGTCAGACTGATTTGCATATGGCCATGTCTGAACTGGGGTGGTGTGGAGTGCAGAAAAACAATGGATATAGGCCCAGATCTCTGTACTGGGGTGAATGTATGACATTGTTCTGCATTCTGTCAATCAACTGTGGTTTTTGCATTTGTCGACCCGAGTGGGATGGGTATACTCCGACGTGAGTCCCATGCTCTCCACACCACTGGATTCAAGCAAACCGGGCTGAAGACTGCTGGAATGCCAGAAACCGGTCCTTGGAAGCTTGTTTCCAAGCCAGAGAAGGCATGGATTGGCAGTTTGGGCTGAACTGTTCCCATGAGGCGCAGGGTCAGACTGATTTGCATATGGCCATGTCTGAACTGGGGTGGTGTGGAGTGCAAAAAACGATGGATTTAGGCCCAGATCTCTGTACTGGGGTGAATGTATGACATTGTTCTGCATTCTGTCCATCAACTGTGGTTTTCGCATTTGTCACCTCGAGTGGGATGGGTATCCTCAGACGTGAGTCCCATGCACTCCACACCACTGGATTCAAGCAAGCCGGGCTGAAGACGGCTGGAATGCCAGAAACCGGTCCTCGGAAGCTTGTTTCCGGTCCAGAGAAGGCACGGATTGGCAGTTCGGGCTGAACTGTTCCCATGAGGCACAGGGTCAGACTGATTTGCATATGGCCATGTCTGAACTGGGGTGGTGTGGAGTGCAAAAAAACGATGGATTTAGGCCCAGATCTCTGTACTGGGGTGAATGTAGGACATTGTTCTGCATTCTGTCCATCAACTGTGGTTTTTGCATTTGTCACCCCGAGTGGGATGGGTATCCTCAGACATGAGTCCCATGCTCTCCACACCACTGGATAAAAGCATGCCGGGTTTAAGACGGCTGGAATGCCAGAAACCGGTCCTCGGAAGCTTGTTTCCGGTCCAGAGAAGGCATGGATTGGCAGTTCGGGCTGAACTGTTCCCATGAGGCACAGGGTCAGACTGATTTGCATATGGCCATGTCTGAACTGGGGTGGTGTGGAGTGCAAAAAACAATGGATTTAGGCCCAGATCTCTGTACTGGGGTGAATGTATGACATTGTTCTGCATTCTGTCCATCAACTGTGGTTTTTGCATTTGTCACCCCGAGTGGGATGGGTATGCTCAGACGTGAGTCCCATGCTCTCCACACCACTGGATTCAAGCAAGCCGTGCTGAAGACGGCTGAAATGCCAGAAACCGGTCCTCGGAAGCTTGTTTCCCGTCCTGGGAAGGTATGGCTTGGCAGTTCAGGCTTGACTGTTCCCATGAGGCACAGGGTCTGACTTATTTGCATATGGCGATGTCTGCACTGGGGTGGTGTGGAGTGCAAAAAAGCGATGGATTTAGGCCCAGATCTCTGTACTGGGGTGAATATATGACATCGTTCTGCATTCTGTCCATCAACTGTGGTTTTTGCATTTGTCACCCCGAGTGGGATGGGTATGCTCAGACATGAGTCCCATGCTCTCCACACCACTGGATTCAAGCAAGCCGGGCTGAAGACGGCTGGAATGCCAGAAACCGGTCCTCGGAAGCTTGTTTCCAGTCCAGAGAAGGCATGGATTGGCAGTTCGGGCTGAACTGTTCCCATGAGGCACAGGGTCAGACTGATTTGCATATGACCATGTCTGAACTGGGGTGGTGTGGAGTGCAAAAAAACGATGGATTTAGCAGATCTCTGTACTGGGGTGAATGTATGACATTGTTCTGCATTCTGTCCATCAACTGTGGTTTTTGCATTTGTCACCCCGAGTGGGATGGGTATGCTCAGACATGAGTCCCATGCTCTCCACACCACTGGATTCAATCAAGCTGGGCTGAAGACGGCTGGAATGCCAGAAACCGGTCCTCGGAAGCTTGTTTCCGGTCCAGAGAAGGCATGGATTGGCAGTTCGGGCTGAACTGTTCCCATGAGGCACAGGGTCAGACTGATTTGCATATGGCCATGTCTGAACTGGGGGGGTGTGGAGTGCAAAAAACGATGGATTTAGGCCCAGATCTCTGTACTGGGGTGAATGTATGACATTGTTCTGCATTCTGTCCATCAACTGTGGTTTTTGCATTTGTCACCTCGAGTGGGATGGGTATCCTCAGACGTGAGTCCCATGCACTCCACACCACTGGATTCAAGCAAGCCGGGCTGAAGACAGATGGAATGCCAGAAACCGGTCATCGGAAGCTTGTTTACGGTCCAGGGAAGGCATGGCTTGTCAGTTTTTGCTGGACTGTTCCCAAGAGGCACAGGGTCAGACTGATTTGCATATGGCCATGTCTGAACCGGGGTGGTGTGGAGTGCAAAAAAAACAATGGATTTAGGCCCAGATCTCTGTACTGGGGTGAATGTATGACATTGTTCTGCATTCTGTCCATCAACTGTGGTTTTTACATTTGTCACCCCGAGTGGGATGGGTATGCTCAAACGTGAGTCCCATGCTCTTCACACCACTGGATTCAAGCAAGCCGTCCTGAAGACGGCTGAAATGCTAGAAACCGGTCCTCGGAAGCTTGTTTCCGGTCCAGGGAAGGCATGGCTTGGCAGTTCGGGCTGGACTGGTCCCATGAGGCACAGGGTCAGACTGATTTGCATATGGCCATGTCTGAACTGGGGTGGTGTGGAGTGCAAAAAAACAACAGATTTAGGCCCAGATCTCTGTACTGGGATAAATGTATGACATTGTTCTGCATTCTGTCCATCAACTGTGGTTTTTGCATTTGTCACCCCGAGTGGGATGGGTATGCTCAAACGTGAGTCCCATGCTCTCCACACCACTGGATTCAAGCAAACCGGGCTGAAGACTGCTGGAATGCCAGAAACCGGTCCTTGGAAGCTTGTTTCCAAGCCAGAGAAGGCATGGATTGGCAGTTTGGGCTGAACTGTTCCCATGAGGCGCAGGGTCAGACTGATTTGCATATGGCCATGTCTGAACTGGGGTGGTGTGGAGTGCAAAAAACGATGGATTTAGGCCCAGATCTCTGTACTGGGGTGAATGTATGACATTGTTCTGCATTCTGTCCATCAACTGTGGTTTTTGCATTTGTCACCTCGAGTGGGATGGGTATCCTCAGACGTGAGTCCCATGCACTCCACACCACTGGATTCAAGCAAGCCGGGCTGAAGACGGATGGAATTCCAGAAACCGGTCCTCGGAAGCTTGTTTACGGTCCAGGGAAGGCATGGCTTGTCAGTTTATGCTGGACTGTTCCCATGAGGCACAGGGTCAGACTGATTTGCAAATGGCCATGTCTGAACCGGGGTGGTGTGGAGTGCAAAAAAAACAATGGATTTAGGCCCAGATCTCTGTACTCGGGTGAATGTATGACATTGTTCTGCATTCTGTCCATCAACTGTGGTTTTTGCATTTGTCACCCGAGTGGGATGGGTATGCTCAGACATGAGTCCCATGCTCTCCACACCACTGGATTCAATCAAGCCGGGCTGAAGATGGCTGGAATGCCAGAAACCGGTCCTCGGAAGCTTGTTTCCTGTCCAGAGAAGGCATGGATTGGCAGTTCGGGCTGAACTGTTCCCATGAGGCACAGGGTCAGACTGATTTGCATATGGCCATGTCTGAACTGGGGTGGTGTGGAGTGCAAAAAACGATGGATTTAGGCCCAGATCTCTGTACTGGGGTGAATGTATGACATTGTTCTGCATTCTGTCCATCAACTTTGGTTTTTGCATTTGTCACCTCGAGTGGGATGGGTATCCTCAGACGTGAGTCCCATGCTCTCCACACCACTGGATTCAAGCAAGCCGGGCTGAAGACGGCTGAAATGCCAGAAACCGGTCCTCGGAAGCTTGTTTCCCGTCCTGGGAAAGTATGGCTTGGCAGTTCGGGCTGGACTGTTCCCATGAGGCACAGGGTCTGACTGATTTGCATATGGCCATGTCTGCACTGGGGTGGTGTGGAGTGCAAAAAAACGATGGATTTAGGCCCAGATCTCTGTACTGGGGTGAATGTATGACATTGTTCTGCATTCTGTCCATCAACTGTGGTTTTTGCATTTGTCACCCCAAGTGGGAAGGGTATGCTCAGACATGAGTCCCATGCTCTCCACACCACTGGATTCAATCAAGCCGGGCTGAAGACGGCTGGAATGCCAGAAACCGGTCCTCGGAAGCTTGTTTCCTGTCCAGAGAAGGCATGGATTGGCAGTTCGGGCTGAACTGTTCCCATGAGGCACAGGGTCAGACTGATTTGCATATGGCCATGTCTGAACTGGGGTGGTGTGGAGTGCAAAAAACGATGGATTTAGGCCCAGATCTCTGTACTGGGGTGAATGTATGACATTGTTCTGCATTCTGTCCATCAACTGTGGTTTTTGCATTTGTCACCTCGAGTGGGATGGGTATCCTCAGACGTGAGTCCCATGCACTCCACACCACTGGATTCAAGCAAGCCGGGCTGAAGACAGATGGAATGCCAGAAACCGGTCATCGGAAGCTTGTTTACGGTCCAGGGAAGGCATGGCTTGTCAGTTTTTGCTGGACTGTTCCCAAGAGGCACAGGGTCAGACTGATTTGCATATGGCCATGTCTGAACCGGGGTGGTGTGGAGTGCAAAAAAAACATGGATTTAGGCCCAGATCTCTGTACTGGGGTGAATGTATGACATTGTTCTGCATTCTGTCCATCAACTGTGGTTTTTACATTTGTCACCCCGAGTGGGATGGGTATGCTCAGACGTGAGTCCCATGCTCTCCACACCACTGGATTCAAGCAAGCCGGGCTGAAGACGGCTGGAATGCCAGAAACCGGTCCTCGGAAGCTTGTTTCCGGTCCAGGGAAGGCATGGCTTGGCAGTTCGGGCTGGACTGTTCCCATGAGGCACAGGGTCAGACTGATTTGCATATGGCCATGTCTGAACTGGGGTGGTGTGGAGTGCAAAAAAACGATGGATTTAGGCCCAGGTCTCTGTATTGGGGTGAATGTGAGACATTGTTCTGCATTCTGTCCATCAACTGTGTTGCGTAATCACGCCAGACGCTCCTGTTGTGTTTCCTTCTTGATGCCGTTAATTCCCAACTCCCCTGTGAACTAATTGCTCAGCAAGGATTATTAAACGCTTGCCAAACCTCTAGTCACCAAGGGAAAGGGGAAGTGGATTGACAAACAACAAAAGAGAAAACAACGCTGGTCTGTCTTCTTCCAGTCGCAGTTTGTCATTCAAGTGTTCCGGGCTGGTAACGAGTTGGCAACCTTTATGAGACTCTGGAGTTATACAAACACACTATCAGTCTCTAGACCCTCCTAACATCTGATGTATACATATGAGAGCATTCAAGAAATTAACCCACCGTTTAAAGAACCAGCCCTTGTATACACTCCACTGGGTTTTGAGGTTATAATTCTCTTTTCTCTTGATAACCTTTAAAGGAAGCAGTCATGAACATGAACTAG
The DNA here is from genome assembly GCF_964263255.1 of Lissotriton vulgaris. NCBI lineage: Eukaryota > Metazoa > Chordata > Amphibia > Caudata > Salamandridae > Lissotriton > Lissotriton vulgaris. The sequence goes on along the minus strand of NW_028243351.1, from coordinate 125,932 downwards.
AATTCCTAAAAAAGAAACTATACTTTACCAAATTCAACTACTTGGTTAATGAGGTTAGTTTTTGGGATCACACTTGCACACCATGCACATACCTGAAAAACCCAGTTGCTAGGCTGGAAGGTGGATTCTGCAAAACAAGTAAAAGAAAGAAACAACCAAACTATCTGGTCTAATCTTACTAATAATAGCAGCTCCTTGAATCAACTTATTAACCTCATAAGTCTTTTATGAACTCAAGTTGCTTAGACATTCACAAACCTATGTTTACAATGTTCTCCGATTTGGATTGACAAAGGCTTGTTTAATTTACAAGGCCCTGTATTTGGATTGACAAAGGCTTGTTTAATTTACAAGGCACTGTTACAAAAAACGCTGTGTCCTTAAATCCTTTCAGGAAATCAAGTCTTGGATTTTACTCAACTCCCTTGACTTGCCACCTTTGAAACACTCGAGAAAATAGTCTTGCTTTTAAAAACGAGTAAAGTTGCAGTCTATTTAAACTGAAGGTGCAGGTTCTTAAATTGCTATTAGTTGCATAGCAACGTAAAATCTTACTGTCCTTTCTTGGTTTCTGCAGCTATCCGGTGACGTGTCCACAAGCTGCCCAGGGTCAGATGACGCGTGTGCAGGAAGTCCGGAGGTCCGTGATTCTGATGGCAGATGTTCCACTGCAGCAAGAGGGAAGAGCTCAGACGAGCCTCGGGTGAGGAGACGGGAAGAGGGAGGAAGGAACAGAGGCGAGGGTTCTTAGGAAGAGAGGGCTTGAGGCTTGAGTTACCGAAGGAAGGCGGGGATCTCTGAAGCCGGCAGGAGCGCTTGGCACAACATGCAATGAGACGAAGCACCGTCTCGAGGAGGGTTCCCCTTAATATATGCTCGGCTGGCTTTCAGTTTGAATTATTTACATATTGCTCACGCGGAGCGCCGAGCACGTGAGCCTTCCAGAACCCAGGGGAAGGTCTTCTTAGAAGATCATACAAAACAAGCATTGGCAATAACAAATACCGAGTACAGCATCATGATGAGCATTAATCAACAAGCATTGGTATGAGCAATGATCAACAAGCATTGGCAGATTCAATTACAGCACAGATCTATAGCTCTTAACAGACACTAGATAATTCAATTGCAGTACTATCTTTGACACTTAACTGATGCTAGCTCTAGTTCCTCTAACAGTTCCCCCCCCCCAAAGGTCGTCTCACAGGGCGTGGTTTATCCGGGTGTAATGCATGAAATGATCTCACTAATCTGGGGGCATGTACATTATTTGCTGGTTCCCAAGAACGTTCTGAGGGATCGTACCCTTTCCAGTCAATGAGATAGTAAAGACGACCTCGAATACGCTTAGCATCTAAAAAATTTTTAACTTCATATTCGAGGTGATCTCCCACTATGATTGGAGGAGGAGGATTATCAGGCCGTGTATTGGGGTCATACGGCTTCAGGAGGGATACATGGAACACAGGGTGAATAGCATAATCCTCAGGAAGGTTCAACCTAACAGATACTGGATTCACAATTTTATCAATGGGAAAGGGTCCTATGAATCTGGGTTTTAATTTCTTGGGACCTTCTATTTGAATGTTTCTTGTAGAAAGCCAAACCATTTGCCCTTTTTGATACTCAGGTGCAGGAATTCTATGTTTATCAGCGGCGTGTTTCATCTTGTCTTTGCTTTTCACCCACTGTTTTTTAGCACGTTCTTGAATATCAAGTAATTTGATTAATCTATCCATTACTGCTGGCATGGTCCCTTGAGTATTAGGCAGAGAAATGGGAATAGACCGAGGATGTTGTCCAGTAAGGAAGTAGAAAGGCGAACAACCTAAGGCTGAGTGCGAGGTATTGTTATATGAAAACTCAGCCCAAGGTAACATCTCATCCCATCGGGAAGTGGTGGTGGACAACAGACAGCGTAAGCCTTGTTCAATGGATTGATTAACTTTCTCGGTTTGGCCATCTGTTTGAGGATGAAAGGAGGAGGACAAAGCCAGTTCTATTCCCAAGTGTTTACTGAGCTGTGACCAGAATTTAGATATGAATTGTGGACCTCTATCCGAGATGATTTTACTCGGTAAACCATGTAACTTAACTATTGTGGACAAGAAAATGGTACTGAACTCCACAGCGGTTGGTAGTTTTGACAATGGAATAAAATGTCCCATTTTAGAAAGTAAATCTACTACCACAAGGACGGTATTAAAACCATTAGATTCTGGAAGATCGGTGATAAAATCTAAACTAATGGTATGCCATGGTTGAGGGGGTAGATCCATCGGTTGAAGCAACCCCATGGGGGGTTTATGCAATGATTTCTGCCTAGAACAAACTGGACAAGTTCGGACATATCGTTGAACATCAGGGACCATCTGCTCCCACCAGAAATATCGTTGACATAATTCTAGGGTTTTATTTACTCCGGGATGCGCGGCCATGGCTGAGTCATGATTCCATTGCATGATCTGTTCCTGCAAATCTTTGGTAGGAATAAACAGTTTGTTTTGATGAAAGAAAAACCCCTCATTAATGGTATTATTCTTTTTGGATAACCATTTGTTAGAGTCATGGGATTGGAGCTCATTTTTTACCAGGTCAAGAAAACTGTTTGTGTCAACCGTGACTACTATTCTTTCTTTTGGGAGGATACTTGGTGATTCTCTAACCAGGTCATTTTCTTTCTTACACACTAAACGAGAGAGAGTGTCGGATAATAGTTGTTTATTTCCAGGCCGATAGGTGATTATAAAATCAAATTCGCTGAAGAATTGTAACCACCGCATTTGTCTAGGTGTGAAAGCTTTTACAGTAGAATAAAATTGAAGATTTTTGTGATCGGAATATACTGTTATGGTATGTTTTGCCCCTAATAAATGGTGTCTCCATTCCTGGAAAACATCTTTTATCGCTAACAGTTCTCGTTCCGCAATAGTGTAATTCTGTTCTGCTTCTAATAATTTCCTGGAATGAAAAGCTACTGGATGTAAGTTACCTGAGTCAGGGTTCTTTTGTAGTAAGACACCACCAAGAGCAGTTTGAGAGGCATCCGCCTCTACAAAAAACGGCCGATCAGGGTCTGGATGAACCAAGATAGGTGCCGAAGTGAATGCTTTTTTCAATGAAGTAAAGGCATTATTTGCCTGTTCTGTCCAAAGAAAAGGTTTTCCTTTCTTCAATAGTTGTGTGATGGGTACAACAATGTCAGAGAAACGTGCAATGAACCGTCGATAAAAGTTTGCGAATCCCAGGATTCGTTGTATGTCTTTGACTGTCTTGGGGATTGGCCAATTAAGGATTGCATCAACTTTCTTTGGGTCCATATGGATCCCCTTTGGTGATAAACAATATCCTAAAAATTCCACCGAGTTTTTGTTGAACTCACACTTTTCCAGCTTTACAAACAATGAATGTTCCCTCAACCTTTGTAAAACTGAACGGACATGTTGAATATGGTCTGCTGTATTTTTGGAGTATATTAAGATGTCATCAATATATACAATACAATAAATGTCCAGAAAGTCATGTAACACTTCATTAATGAAGTACTGGAATGCTGCTGGAGCATTACAGAGACCAAATGGCATGACTGTATATTCGTATAAACCAAACTTGGTCCTGAAGGCCGTCTTCCACTCGTCTCCTTCCTTAACCCGAATCAGGTGGTAAGCTCCTCTAAGATCTAACTTAGTGTAAATACTAGAGCCCTTAACCTGATTCAGTAACACCGGAATAAGAGGGAGTGGGTATCTGTTCTTAATAGTCGCCTTATTAACCGCGCGATAGTCTATGCAAGCCCTCAGATCACCCGTCTTCTTAGCTACGAAGAAGAGTGGAGATGAGACTGGGGAGGTTGAATGTCTTATGAAACCTAGCTCTAATAGCTCATCAAGATATTTTTTTAGATACTCATTTTCTGGTTCAGTAAGGGCATAGACTCTACTACATGGTAGTACTGCCCCAGGTATTAAATCGATTCGGCAATCATAGACCCGATGAGGTGGAAGTGTAGTGGCTTTCACCGGGTCAAAGACATCTGAAAAGTCACTATAACTAGATGGAAGACTAATGACTTCAGAAGTAGCAATAGCACAGAACAAGGGCATTACCGGGTCTTTGGTTTCTTGGTAACAGTGTAACTTACAGTGAGAGGAGTCTAAAGTAACTGTTCTTTTTTGCCAATCAATCTTAGGATTGTGTAGTTCTAACCAAGGAATACCCAGGATAACTCCAAAGGTAGGAGTATCAATCAGGTCAAACACAGTGTGTTCTGTGTGGCCATTATCCGCAACTATGGCCAACGGCTCGGTATGAAACCTAATCAGACCAGATGACAACGCTGAACCATCAACAGCTCTCACCGGTTCAGGTTCCTTCTTAGGAACTTGAGTCAAATGTAACCTTCGAGCAAGTTCCAAATCAAAGAAGTTTCCAGTGGCACCTGAGTCAAGAAGCACTGGAATGCTATGTCTTTGCTGAAGAGATAATATAAATATCATCCTTATCGTGAAATGTTTTGGGAAGCCAGAATCAACATTAGTAGCATAATGTGAGATCTTTTCAGAAGCAGTTAATCTCGGGGAATCGATCTCAACCTTCTCCGAGACACCTAGTTTTCCGACTGCTCATGAGGAATGACATCAAGCGCTAGGGCCCTTTTTTGAGCTGGTTTAACAGTACAATTCTTTGCAAAATGCCCCGACTTCCCACAATAAAGGCACAGGTTGCCCTTGCGTCTCCTTTCCTTTTCTTCATTGGTTAATGGCCCCCTGACCCCTCCTATCTGCATGGGTTCTACTGTGGAAGACTTATTTTCAGACTCTTTTTTATCAATTCTGAAATGCAGATTTCTAATGTCTCCCTTAGGTCTTTCATTTCTACGTTCTCCTAGTCTATGGTCTAGCTTTACTACTAGATCCTGAAATTCTGCGAAGTCATCAGGTAAATTAACAATGTGGGCCAAAGAGTCTTTCAGATCGTCTTTTAAACCTCTATAAAATAGAGAGATTCTTTTATCTGCGGGCCAATGAGTTTCAGCTAGAAGTCTGTTAAAGGTGGTTACATAGGAAATTAAGTCTTTTGATCCCTGTTGCAAATTTAAGAGTTCATTGTCTGAAGCTTGGATAAACACATGCTTAGCAAATAAATTTGACATTGCTGCTTTGAAATCGGTCAAATTATGGAGGAGTGGGTCGTTAGTGTCTACTAAGGGCATGGCCCAATTGGCAGCCACCCCTCCCAAATAGGAAATCATTAAAGCAACTTTGACAGTGTCATTAACAAACACCTGAGGTTTGCACAAAAAGTGCAGCTGACATTGACTTAAAAAGGAAGTGAACTTACTACTATCACCAGTGAACCTTTCAGGGTTGGCCAGAGGAACCGGACTGGGAGTGACGACTGTGACCTGTACTGGAGGCTCAGTAGACTGACTACTAGAGGAACCAGTCTGGAAGGCTGAGGAACCAAACTTGGAAGGGGCTATGATGGGTTTTTTGTCTGTAGAAGTATCCCTCCAAGAAGTGAAGCCTGCTTTAGTTTTGTCCAACTCCTGCCTAAGGAATTGATTCTCCATTCGCAACTCCTCCATTTCCTCAGCCAATTTTTGTACCAACTGGGTGAGCTGTGGCACATCCATGGGAATGAATTAACGGAATCAAGAGGAAACAGGGTGTGTGTGTGGCTTCGTCTTCTGTTGCGTAATCACGCCAGACGCTCCTGTTGTGTTTCCTTCTTGATGCCGTTAATTCCCAACTCCCCTGTGAACTAATTGCTCAGCAAGGATTATTAAACGCTTGCCAAACCTCTAGTCACCAAGGGAAAGGGGAAGTGGATTGACAAACAACAAAAGAGAAAACAACGCTGGTCTGTCTTCTTCCAGTCGCAGTTTGTCATTCAAGTGTTCCGGGCTGGTAACGAGTTGGCAACCTTTATGAGACTCTGGAGTTATACAAACACACTATCAGTCTCTAGACCCTCCTAACATCTGATGTATACATATGAGAGCATTCAAGAAATTAACCCACCGTTTAAAGAACCAGCCCTTGTATACACTCCACTGGGTTTTGAGGTTATAATTCTCTTTTCTCTTGATAACCTTTAAAGGAAGCAGTCATGAACATGAACTAGAATTCCTAAAAAAGAAACTATACTTTACCAAATTCAACTACTTGGTTAATGAGGTTAGTTTTTGGGATCACACTTGCACACCATGCACATACCTGAAAAACCCAGTTGCTAGGCTGGAAGGTGGATTCTGCAAAACAAGTAAAAGAAAGAAACAACCAAACTATCTGGTCTAATCTTACTAATAATAGCAGCTCCTTGAATCAACTTATTAACCTCATAAGTCTTTTATGAACTCAAGTTGCTTAGACATTCACAAACCTATGTTTACAATGTTCTCCGATTTGGATTGACAAAGGCTTGTTTAATTTACAAGGCCCTGTATTTGGATTGACAAAGGCTTGTTTAATTTACAAGGCACTGTTACAAAAAACGCTGTGTCCTTAAATCCTTTCAGGAAATCAAGTCTTGGATTTTACTCAACTCCCTTGACTTGCCACCTTTGAAACACTCGAGAAAATAGTCTTGCTTTTAAAAACGAGTAAAGTTGCAGTCTATTTAAACTGAAGGTGCAGGTTCTTAAATTGCTATTAGTTGCATAGCAACGTAAAATCTTACTGTCCTTTCTTGGTTTCTGCAGCTATCCGGTGACGTGTCCACAAGCTGCCCAGGGTCAGATGACGCGTGTGCAGGAAGTCCGGAGGTCCGTGATTCTGATGGCAGATGTTCCACTGCAGCAAGAGGGAAGAGCTCAGACGAGCCTCGGGTGAGGAGACGGGAAGAGGGAGGAAGGACAGAGGCGAGGGTTCTTAGGAAGAGAGGGCTTGAGGCTTGAGTTACCGAAGGAAGGCGGGGATCTCTGAAGCCGGCAGGAGCGCTTGGCACAACATGCAATGAGACGAAGCACCGTCTCGAGGAGGGTTCCCCTTAATATATGCTCGGCTGGCTTTCAGTTTGAATTATTTACATATTGCTCACGCGGAGCGCCGAGCACGTGAGCCTTCCAGAACCCAGGGGAAGGTCTTCTTAGAAGATCATACAAAACAAGCATTGGCAATAACAAATACCGAGTACAGCATCATGATGAGCATTAATCAACAAGCATTGGTATGAGCAATGATCAACAAGCATTGGCAGATTCAATTACAGCACAGATCTATAGCTCTTAACAGACACTAGATAATTCAATTGCAGTACTATCTTTGACACTTAACTGATGCTAGCTCTAGTTCCTCTAACAAACTGTGGTTTTTGCATTTGTCACCCCGAGTGGGATGGGTATGCTCCGACGTGAGTCCCATGCTCTCCACACCACTGGATTCAAGCAAGCCGGGCTGAAGACGGCTGAAATGCCAGAAACCGGTCCTCGGAAGCTTGTTTCCCGTCCTGGGAAGGTATGGCTTGGCAGTTCGGGCTGGACTGTTCCCATGAGGCACAGGGTCTGACTGATTTGCATATGGCCATGTCTGCACTGGGGTGGTGTGGAGTGCAAAAAAGCGATGGATTTAGGCCCAGATCTCTGTACTGGGGTGAATGTATGACATCGTTCTGCATTCTGTCCATCAACTGTGGTTTTTGCATTTGTCACCCCGAGTGGGATGGGTATGTTCAGACGTAAGTCCCATGCCCTCCATACGATCGGATTCAAGCAAGCCGGGCTGAAGACTGCTGGAATGCCAGAAACCGGTCCTTGGAAGCTTGTTTCCAAGCCAGAGAAGGCATGGATCGGCAGTTTGGGCTGAACTGTTCCCATGAGGCGCAGGGTCAGACTGATTTGCATATGGCCATGTCTGAACTGGGGTGGTGTGGAGTGCAAAAAACGATGGATTTAGGCCCAGATCTCTGTACTGGGGTGAATGTATGACATTGTTCTGCATTCTGTCCATCAACTGTGGTTTTTGAATTTGTCACCTCGAGTGGGATGGGTATCCTCAGACGTGAGTCCCATGCACTCCACACCACTGGATTCAAGCAAGCCGGGCTGAAGACGGATGGAATTCCAGAAACCGGTCCTCGGAAGCTTGTTTACGGTCCAGGGAAGGCATGGCTTGTCAGTTTATGCTGGACTGTTCCCATGAGGCACAGGGTCAGACTGATTTGCATATGGCATTGTGTGAACCGGGGTGGTGTGGAGTGCAAAAAAAACAATGGATTTAGGCCCAGATCTCTGTACTGGGGTGAATGTATGACATTGTTCTGCATTCTGTCCATCAACTGTGGTTTTTGCATTTGTCACCCGAGTGGGATGGGTATGCTCAGACATGAGTCCCATGCTCTCCACACCACTGTATTCCAGCAAGACGGGCTGAAGACAGCTGGAATTCCAGAAACCGGTGTTCGGAAGCTTGTTTCCGGTCCAGGGAAGGCATGGCTTGGCAGTTCGGGCTGGACTGTTCCCATGAGGCACAGGGTCAGACTGATTTGCATGTGGCCATGTCTGAACTGGGGTGGTGTGGAGTGCAAAAAAACGATGGATTTAGGCCCAGATCTCTGTATTGGGGTGAATGTGAGACATTGTTCTGCATTCTGTCCATCAACTGTGGTTTTTGCATTTGTCACCCCGAGTGGGATGGGTATGCTCAGACGTGAGTCCCATGCTCTCCACACCACTGGATTCAAGCAAGCCGGGCTGAAGACGGCTGAAATGCCAGAAACCGGTCCTCGGAAGCTTGTTTCCCGTCCTGGGAAGGTATGGCTTGGCAGTCGGGCTGGACTGTTCCCATGAGGCACAGGGTCTGACTGATTTGCATATGGCCATGTCTGCACTGGGGTGGTGTGGAGTGCAAAAAAGCGATGGATTTAGGCCCAGATCTCTGTACTGGGGTGAATGTATAACATCGTTCTGCATTCTGTCCATCAACTGTGGTTTTTGCATTTGTCACCCCGAGTGGGATGGGTATGCTCAGACATGAGTCCCATGCTCTCCACACCACTGGATTCAAGCAAGCCGGGCTGAAGACGGCTGGAATGCCAGAAACCGGTCCTCGGAAGCTTGTTTCCGGTCCAGAGAAGGCACGGATTGGCAGTTCGGGCTGAACTGTTCCCATGAGGCACAGGGTCAGACTGATTTGCATATGGCCATGTCTGAACTGGGGTGGTGTGGAGTGCAAAAAAACGATGGATTTAGGCCCAGATCTCTGTACTGGGGTGAATGTAGGACATTGTTCTGCATTCTGTCCATCAACTGTGGTTTTTGCATTTGTCACCCCGAGTGGGATGGGTATCCTCAGACATGAGTCCCATGCTCTCCACACCACTGGATTCAAGCAAGCCGGGCTTAAGACGGCTGGAATGCCAGAAACCGGTCCTCGGAAGCTTGTTTCCGGTCCAGAGAAGGCATGGATTGGCAGTTCGGGCTGAACTGTTCCCATGAGGCACAGGGTCAGACTGATTTGCATATGGCCATGTCTGAACTGGGGTGGTGTGGAGTGCAAAAAACGATGGATTTAGGCCCAGATCTCTGTACTGGGGTGAATGTATGACATTGTTCTGCATTCTGTCCATCAACTGTGGTTTTTGCATTTGTCACCCCGAGTGGGATGGGTATGCTCAGACGTGAGTTTCATGCTCTCCACACCACTGGATTCAAGCAAGCCGTGCTGAAGACGGCTGAAATGCCAGAAACCGGTCCTCGGAAGCTTGTTTCCCGTCCTGGGAAGGTATGGCTTGGCAGTTCGGGCTTGACTGTTCCCATGAGGCACAGGGTCTGACTTATTTGCATATGGCGATGTCTGCACTGGGGTGGTGTGGAGTGCAAAAAAGCGATGGATTTAGGCCCAGATCTCTGTACTGGGGTGAATATATGACATCGTTCTGCATTCTGTCCATCAACTGTGGTTTTTGCATTTGTCACCCCGAGTGGGATGGGTATGCTCAGACATGAGTCCCATGCTCTCCACACCACTGGATTCAAGCAAGCCGGGCTGAAGACGGCTGGAATGCCAGAAACCGGTCCTCGGAAGCTTGTTTCCAGTCCAGAGAAGGCATGGATTGGCAGTTCGGGCTGAACTGTTCCCATGAGGCACAGGGTCAGACTGATTTGCATATGGCCATGTCTGAACTGGGGTGGTGTGGAGTGCAAAAAAACGATGGATTTAGGCCCAGATCTCTGTACTGGGGTGAATGTATGACATTGTTCTGCATTCTGTCCATCAACTGTGGTTTTTGCATTTGTCACCCCGAGTGGGATGGGTATGCTCAGACATGAGTCCCATGCTCTCCACACCACTGGATTCAATCAAGCTGGGCTGAAGACGGCTGGAATGCCAGAAACCGGTCCTCGGAAGCTTGTTTCCGGTCCAGAGAAGGCATGGATTGGCAGTTCGGGCTGAACTGTTCCCATGAGGCACAGGGTCAGACTGATTTGCATATGGCCATGTCTGAACTGGGGGGGTGTGGAGTGCAAAAAACAATGGATTTAGGCCCAGATCTCTGTACTGGGGTGAATGTATGACATTGTTCTGCATTCTGTCCATCAACTGTGGTTTTTGCATTTGTCACCTCGAGTGGGATGGGTATCCTCAGACGTGAGTCCCATGCACTCCACACCACTGGATTCAAGCAAGCCGGGCTGAAGACAGATGGAATGCCAGAAACCGGTCATCGGAAGCTTGTTTACGGTCCAGGGAAGGCATGGCTTGTCAGTTTTTGCTGGACTGTTCCCAAGAGGCACAGGGTCAGACTGATTTGCATATGGCCATGTCTGAACCGGGGTGGTGTGGAGTGCAAAAAAAACAATGGATTTAGGCCCAGATCTCTGTACTGGGGTGAATGTATGACATTGTTCTGCATTCTGTCCATCAACTGTGGTTTTTACATTTGTCACCCCGAGTGGGATGGGTATGCTCAGACGTGAGTCCCATGCTCTCCACACCACTGGATGCAAGCAAGCCGGGCTGAAGACGGCTGGAATGCCAGAAACCGGTCCTCGGAAGCTTGTTTCCGGTCCAGGGAAGGCATGGCTTGGCAGATCGGGCTGGACTGTTCCCATGAGGCACAGGGTCAGACTGATTTGCATATTGCCATGTCTGAACTGGGGTGGTGTGGAAAGCAAAAAAACGATGGATTTAGGCCCAGATCTCTGTAATGGAGTGAATGTATGACATTGTTCTGCATTCTGTCCATCAACTGTGGTTTTCGCATTTGTCACCCTGAGTGGGATGGGTATGCTCAGACGTGAGTCCCATGCTCTCCACACCACTGTATACCAGCAAGCCAGGCTGAAGACGGCTGGAATGCCAGAAACCGGTGGTCGGAAGCTTGTTTCCGGTCCAGGGAAGGCATGGCTTGGCAGTTCGGGCTGGACTGTTCCCATGAGGCACAGGGTCAGACTGATTTGCATATGGCCATGTCTGAACTGGGGTGGTGTGGAGTGCAAAAAAACGATGGATTTAGGCCCAGGTCTCTGTATTGGGGTGAATGTGAGACATTGTTCTGCATTCTGTCCATCAACTGTGGTTTTTGCATTTGTCACCCCGAGTGGGATGGGGATGCTCAGACGTGAGTCCCATGCTCTCCACACCACTGGATTCAAGCAAGCCGGGCTGAAGACGGCTGAAATGCCAGAAACCGGTCCTCGGAAGCTTGTTTCCCGTCCTGGGAAGGTATGGCTTGGCAGTTCGGGCTGGACTGTTCCCATGAGGCACAGGGTCTGACTGATTTGCATATGGCCATGTCTGCACTGGGGTGGTGTGGAGTGCAAAAAAGCGATGGATTTAGACCCAGATCTCTGTACTGGGGTGAATGTATGACATCGTTCTGCATTCTGTCCATCAACTGTGGTTTTTGCTTTTGTCACCCCGAGTGGGATGGGTATGTTCAGACGTAAGTCCCATGCCCTCCATACGATCGGATTCAAGCAAGCCGGGCTGAAGACAGCTGGAATGCCAGAAACCGGTCCTCGGAAGCTTGTTTCCAGTCCAGGGAAGGCATGGCTTGGCAGTTCGGGCTGGACTGGTCCCATGAGGCACAGGGTCAGACTGATTTGCATATGGCCATGTCTGAACTGGGGTGGTGTGGAGTGCAAAAAAACTACGGATTTAGGCCCAGATCTCTGTACTGGGATGAATGTATGACATTGTTCTGCATTCTGTCCATCAACTGTGGTTTTTGCATTTGTCACCCCGAGTGGGATGGGTATGCTCAAACGTGAGTCCCATGCTCTTCACACCACTGGATTCAAGCAAGCCGTCCTGAAGACGGCTGAAATGCTAGAAGCCGGTCCTCGGAAGCTTGTTTGCGGTCCAGGAAAGGCATGACTTGGCAGTTTGGGCTGGACTGTTCCCATGAGGCACAGGGTCAGACTGATTTGCATATGGCCATGTCTGAACTGGGGTGGTGTGGAGTGCAGAAAAACAATGGATATAGGCCCAGATCTCTGTACTGGGGTGAATGTATGACATTGTTCTGCATTCTGTCCATCAACTGTGGTTTTTGCATTTGTCACCCCGAGTGGGATGGGTATGCTCAGACATGAGTCCCATGCTCTCCACACCACTGGATTCAATCAAGCCGGGCTGAAGACTGCTGGAATGCCAGAAACCGGTCCTTGGAAGCTTGTTTCCAAGCCAGAGAAGGCATGGATTGGCAGTTTGGGCTGAACTGTTCCCATGAGGCGCAGGGTCAGACTGATTTGCATATGGCCATGTCTGAACTGGGGTGGTGAAGAGTGCAAAAAACGATGGATTTAGGCCCAGATCTCTGTAATGGGGTGAATGTATGACATTGTTCTGCATTCTGTCCATCAACTGTGGTTTTTGCATTTGTCTCCTCGAGTGGGATGGGTATCCTCAGACGTGAGTCCCATGCACTCCACACCACTGGATTCAAGCAAGCCGGGCTGAAGACGGCTGGAATGCCAAAAACCGGTCCTCGGAAGCTTGTTTCCAGTCCAGGGAAGGCATGGCTTGGCAGTTCGGGCTGGACTGTTCCCATGAGGCACAGGGTCAGACTGATTTGCATATTGCCATGTCTGAACTGGGGTGGTGTGGAAAGCGAAAAAACGATGGATTTAGGCCCAGATCTCTGTAATGGGGTGAATGTATGACATTGTTCTGCATTCTGTCCATCAACTGTGGTTTTGCATTTGTCACCCTGAGTCAGACGTGAGTCCCATGCTCTCCACACCACTGTATTCCAGCAAGCCGGGCTGAAGACGGCTGGAATGCCAGAAACCGGTGTTCGGAAGCTTGTTTCCGGTCCAGGGAAGGCATGGCTTGGCAGTTCGGGATGGACTGTTCCCATGAGGCACAGGGTCAGACTGATTTGCATATGGCCATGTCTGAACTGGGGTGGTGTGGAGTGCAGAAAAACAATGGATATAGGCCCAGATCTCTGTACTGGGGTGAATGTATGACATTGTTCTGCATTCTGTCAATCAACTGTGGTTTTTGCATTTGTCGACCCAAGTGGGATGGGTATACTCCGACGTGAGTCCCATGCTCTCCACACCACTGGATTCAAGCAAACCGGGCTGAAGACTGCTGGAATGCCAGAAACCGGTCCTTGGAAGCTTGTTTCCAAGCCAGAGAAGGCATGGATTGGCAGTTTGGGCTGAACTGTTCCCATGAGGCGCAGGGTCAGACTGATTTGCATATGGCCATGTCTGAACTGGGGTGGTGTGGAGTGCAAAAAAACGATGGATTTAGGCCCAGATCTCTGTACTGGGGTGAATGTATGACATTGTTCTGCATTCTGTCCATCAACTGTGGTTTTTGCATTTGTCACCTCGAGTGGGATGGGTATCCTCAGACGTGAGTCCCATGCACTCCACACCACTGGATTCAAGCAAGCCGGGCTTAAGACGGCTGGAATGCCAGAAACCGGTCCTCGGAAGCTTGTTTCCGGTCCAGAGAAGGCATGGATTGGCAGTTCGGGCTGAACTGTTCCCATGAGGCACAGGGTCAGACTGATTTGCATATGGCCATGTCTGAACTGGGGTGGTGTGGAGTGCAAAAAACGATGGATTTAGGCCCAGATCTCTGTACTGGGGTGAATGTATGACATTGTTCTGCATTCTGTCCATCAACTGTGGTTTTTGCATTTGTCACCCCGAGTGGGATGGGTATGCTCAGACGTGAGTCCCATGCTTTCCACACCACTGGATTCAAGCAAGCCGTGCTGAAGACGGCTGAAATGCCAGAAACCGGTCCTCGGAAGCTTGTTTCCCGTCCTGGGAAGGTATGGCTTGGCAGTTCGGGCTGGACTGTTCCCATGAGGCACAGGGTCTGACCTATTTGCATATGGCCATGTCTGCACTGGGGTGGTGTGGAGTGCAAAAAAGCGATGGATTTAGGCCCAGATCTCTGTACTGGGGTGAATGTATGACATCGTTCTGCATTCTGTCCATCAACTGTGGTTTTTGCATTTGTCATCCCGAGTGGGATGGGTATTCTCAGACATGAGTCCCATGCTCTCCACACCACTGGATTCAAGCAAGCCGGGCTGAAGACGGCTGGAATGCCAGAAACCGGTCCTCGGAAGCTTGTTTCCAGTCCAGAGAAGGCATGGATTGGCAGTTCGGGCTGAACTGTTCCCATGAGGCACAGGGTCAGACTGATTTGCATATGGCCATGTCTGAACTTGGGTGGTGTGGAGTGCAAAAAAACGATGGATTTAGGCCCAGATCTCTGTACTGGGGTGAATGTATGACATTGTTCTGCATTCTGTCCATCAACTGTGGTTTTTGCATTTGTCACCCTGAGTGGGATGGGTATGCTCAGACATGAGTCCCATGCTCTCCACACCACTGGATTCAATCAAGCCGGGCTGAAGACGGCTGGAATGCCGGAAACCGGTCCTCGGAAGCTTGTTTCCGGTCCAGAGAAGGCATGAATTGGCAGTTCGGGCTGGACTGGTCCCATGAGGCACAGGGTCAGACTGATTTGCATATGGCCATGTCTGAACTGGGGTGGTGTGGAGTGCAAAAAAACTACGGATTTAGGCCCAGATCTCTGTACTGGGATGAATGTATGACATTGTTCTGCATTCTGTCCATCAACTGTGGTTTTTGCATTTGTCACCCCGAGTGGGATGGGTATGCTCAAACGTGAGTTCCATGCTCTTCACACCACTGGATTCAAGCAAGCCGTCCTGAAGACGGCTGAAATGCTAGAAGCCGGTCCTCGGAAGCTTGTTTGCGGTCCAGGAAAGGCATGACTTGGCAGTTTGGGCTGGACTGTTCCCATGAGGCACAGGGTCAGACTGATTTGCATATGGCCATGTCTGAACTGGGGTGGTGTGGAGTTCAGAAAAACAATGGATATAGGCCCAGATCTCTGTACTGGGGTGAATGTATGACATTGTTCTGCATTCTGTCAATCAACTGTGGTTTTTGCATTTGTCGACCCGAGTGGGATGGGTATACTCCGACGTGAGTCCCATGCTCTCCACACCACTGGATTCAAGCAAACCAGGCTGAAGACTGCTGGAATGCCAGAAACCGGTCCTTGGAAGCTTGTTTCCAAGCCAGAGAAGGCATGGATTGGCAGTTTGGGCTGAACTGTTCCCATGAGGCGCAGGGTCAGACTGATTTGCATCGGCCATGTCTGAACTGGGGTGGTGTGGAGTGCAAAAAACGATGGATTTAGGCCCAGATCTCTGTAATGGGGTGAATGTATGACATTGTTCTGCATTCTGTCCATCAACTGTGGTTTTTGCATTTGTCTCCTCGAGTAGAATGGGTATCCTCAGACGTGAGTCCCATGCACTCCACACCACTGGATTCAAGCAAGCCGGGCTGAAGACGGCTGGAATGCCAGAAACCGGTCCTCGGAAGCTTGTTTCCAGTCCAGGGAAGGCATGGCTTGGCAGTTCGGGCTGGACTGTTCCCATGAGGCACAGGGTCAGACTGATTTGCATATTGCCATGTCTGAACTGGGGTGGTGTGGAAAGCAAAAAAACGATGGATTTAGGCCCAGATCTCTGTAATGGGGTGAATGTATGACATTGTTCTGCATTCTGTCCATCAACTGTGGTTTTTGCATTTGTCACCCTGAGTGGGATGGGTATGCTCAGACGTGAGTCCCATGCTCTCCACACCACTGTATTCCAGCAAGCCGGGCTGAAGACGGCTGGAATGCCAGAAACCGGTGTTCGGAAGCTTGTTTCCGGTCCAGGGAAGGCATGGCTTGGCAGTTCGGGATGGACTGTTCCCATGAGGCACAGGGTCAGACTGATTTGCATATGGCCATGTCTGAACTGGGGTGGTGTGGAGTGCAAAAAAACGATGGATTTAGGCCCAGATCTCTGTATTGGGGTGAATGTGAGACATTGTTCTGCATTCTGTCCATCAACTGTGGTTTTTGCATTTGTCACCCCGAGTGGGATGGGTATGCTCAGACGTGAGTCCCATGCTCTCCACACCACTGGATTCAAGCAAGCCGGGCTGAAGACGGCTGAAATGCCAGAAACCGGTCCTCGGAAGCTTGTTTCCCGTCCTGGGAAGGTATGGCTTGGCAGTTCGGGCTGGACTGTTCCCATGAGGCACAGGGTCTGACTGATTTGCATATGGCCATGTCTGCACTGGGGTGGTGTGGAGTGCAAAAAAGCGATGGATTTAGGCCCAGATCTCTGTACTGGGGTGAATGTATGACATCGTTCTGCATTCTGTCCATCAACTGTGGTTTTTGCATTTGTCACCCCGAGTGGGATGGGTATGCTCAGACATGAGTCCCATGCTCTCCACACCACTGGATTCAAGCAAGCCGGGCTGAAGACGGCTGGAATGCCAGAAACCGGTCCTCGGAAGCTTGTTTCCCGTACAGGGAAGGCATGGCTTGGCAGTTGGGGCTGGACTGTTCCCATGAGGCACAGGATCAGACTGATTTGCATATGGCCATGTCTGAACTGGGGTGGTGTGGAGTGCAAAAAAACGATGGATTTAGGCCCAGATCTCTGTACTGGGGTGAATGTATGACATTGTCCTGCATTCTGTCCATCAACTGTGGTTTTTGCATTTGTCACCCCGAGTGGGATGGGTATGCTCAGACATGAGTCCCATGCTCTCCACACCACTGGATTCAATCAAGCCGGGCTGAAGACGGCTGGAATGCCAGAAACCGGTCCTCGGAAGCTTGTTTCCGGTCCAGAGAAGGCATGGATTGGCAGTTCGGGCTGAACTGTTCCCATGAGGCACAGGGTCAGACTGATTTGCATATGGCCATGTCTGAACTGGGGTGGTGTGGAGTGCAAAAAACGATGGATTTAGGCCCAGATCTCTGTACTGGGGTGAATGTATGACATTGTTCTGCATTCTGTCCATCAACTGTGGTTTTTGCATTTGTCACCTGGAGTGGGATGGGTATCCTCAGACGTGAGTCCCATGCACTCCACACCACTGGATTCAAGCAAGCCGGGCTGAAGACAGATGGAATGCCAGAAACCGGTCATCTGAAGCTTGTTTACGGTCCAGGGAAGGCATGGCTTGTCAGTTTTTGCTGGACTGTTCCCAAGAGGCACAGGGTCAGACTGATTTGCATATGGCCATGTCTGAACCGGGGTGGTGTGGAGTGCAAAAAAAACAATGGATTTAGGCCCAGATCTCTGTACTGGGGTGAATGTATGACATTGTTCTGCATTCTGTCCATCAACTGTGGTTTTTACATTTGTCACCCCGAGTGGGATGGGTATGCTCAGACGTGAGTCCCATGCTCTCCACACCACTGGATTCAAGCAAGCCGGGCTGAAGACGGCTGGAATGCCAGAAACCGGTCCTCGGAAGCTTGTTTCCGGTCCAGGGAAGGCATGGCTTGGCAGATCGGGCTGGACTGTTCCCATGAGGGACAGGGTCAGACTGATTTGCATATTGCCATGTCTGAACTGGGGTGGTGTGGAAAGCAAAAAAACGATGGATTTAGGCCCAGATCTCTGTAATGGGGTGAATGTATGACATTGTTCTGCATTCTGTCCATCAACTGTGGTTTTCGCATTTGTCACCCTGAGTGGGATGGGTATGCTCAGACGTGAGTCCCATGCACTCCACACCACTGTATTCCAGCAAGCCGGGCTGAAGGCGGCTGGAATGCCAGAAACCGGTGGTCGGAAGCTTGTTTCCGGTCCAGGGAAGGCATGGCTTGGCAGTTCGGGCTGGACTGTTCCCATGAGGCACAGGGTCAGACTGATTTGCATATGGCCATGTCTGAACTGGGGTGGTGTGGAGTGCAAAAAAACGATGGATTTAGGCCCAGGTATCTGTATTGGGGTGAATGTGAGACATTGTTCTGCATTCTGTCCATCAACTGTGGTTTTTGCATTTGTCACCCCGAGTGGGATGGGTATGCTCAGACGTGAGTCCCATGCTCTCCACACCACTGGATTCAAGCAAGCCGGGCTGAAGACGGCTGAAATGCCAGAAACCGGTCCTCGGAAGCTTGTTTCCCGTCCTAGGAAGGTATGGCTTGGCAGTTCGGGCTGGACTGTTCCCATGAGGCACAGGGTCTGACTGATTTGCATATGGCCATGTCTGCACTGGGGTGGTGTGGAGTGCAAAAAAGCGATGGATTTAGGCCCAGATCTCTGTACTGGGGTGAATGTATGTCATCGTTCTGCATTCTGTCCATCAACTGTGGTTTTTGCATTTGTCACCCCGAGTGGGATGGGTATGTTCAGACGTAAGTCCCATGCTCTCCATACGATTGGATTCAAGCAAGCCGGGCTGAAGACAGCTGGAATGCCAGAAACCGGTCCTCGGAAGCTTGTTTCCGGTCCAGGGAAGGCATGGCTTGGCAGTTCGGGCTGGACTGGTCCAATGAGGCACAGGGTCAGACTGATTTGCATATAGCCATGTCTGAACTGGGGTGGTGTGGAGTGCAAAAAAACTACGGATTTAGGCCCAGATCTCTGTACTGGGATGAATGTATGACATTGTTCTGCATTCTGTCCATCAACTGTGGTTTTTGCATTTGTCACCCCGAGTGGGATGGGTATGCTCAAACGTGAGTCCCATGCTCTTCACACCACTGGATTCAAGCAAGCCGTCCTGAAGACGGCTGAAATGCTAGAAACCGGTCCTCGGAAGCTTGTTTGCGGTCCAGGAAAGGCATGACTTGGCAGTTTGGGCTGGACTGTTCCCATGAGGCACGGGGTCAGACTGATTTGCATATGGCCATGTCTGAACTGGGGTGGTGTGGAGTGCAGAAAAACAATGGATATAGGCCCAGATCTCTGTACTGGGGTGAATGTATGACATTGTTCTGCATTCTGTCAATCAACTGTGGTTTTTGCATTTGTCGACCCGAGTGGGATGGGTATACTCCGACGTGAGTCCCATGCTCTCCACACCACTGGATTCAAGCAAACCGGACTGAAGACTGCTGGAATGCCAGAAACCGGTCCTTGGAAGCTTGTTTCCAAGCCAGAGAAGGCATGGATTGGCAGTTTGGGCTGAACTGTTCCCATGAGGCGCAGGGTCAGACTGATTTGCATATGGCCATGTCTGAACTGGGGTGGTGTGGAGTGCAAAAAACGATGGATTTAGGCCCAGATCTCTGTAATGGGGTGAATGTATGACATTGTTCTGCATTCTGTCCATCAACTGTGGTTTTTGCATTTGTCTCCTCGAGTGGGATGGGTATCCTCAGACGTGAGTCCCATGCACTCCACACCACTGGATTCAAGCAAGCCGGGCTGAAGACGGCTGGAATGCCAGAAACCGGTGTTCGGAAGCTTGTTTCCGGTCCAGGGAAGGCATGGCTTGGCAGTTCGGGCTGGACTGTTCCCATGATGCACAGGGTCAGACTGATTTGCATATGGCCATGTCTGAACTGGGGTGGTGTGGAGTGCAAAAAAACGATGGATTTAGGCCCAGATCTCTGTATTGGGGTGAATGTGAGACATTGTTCTGCATTCTGTCCATCAACTGTGGTTTTTGCATTTGTCACCCCGAGTGGGATGGGTATGCTCAGACGTGAGTCCCATGCGCTCCACACCACTGGATTCAAGCAAGCCGGGCTGAAGACGGCTGAAATGCCAGAAACCGGTCCTCGGAAGCTTGTTTCCCGTCCTGGGAAGGTATGGCTTGGCAGTTCGGGCTGGACTGTTCCCATGAGGCACAGGGTCTGACTGATTTGCATATGGCCATGTCTGCACTGGGGTGGTGTGGAGTGCAAAAAAGCGATGGATTTAGGCCCAGATCTCTGTACTGGGGTGAATGTATGACATCGTTCTGCATTCTGTCCATCAACTGTGGTTTTTGCATTTGTCACCCCGAGTGGGATGGGTATGCTCAGACATGAGTCCCATGCTCTCCACACCACTGGATTCAAGCAAGCCGGGCTGAAGACGGCTGGAATGTCAGAAACCGGTCCTCGGAAGCTTGTTTCCGGTACAGGGAAGGCATGGCTTGGCAGTTGGGGCTGGACTGTTCCCATGAGGCACAGGGTCAGACTGATTTGCATATGGCCATGTCTGAACAGGGGTGGTGTGGAGTGCAAAAAAACTATGGATTTAGGCCCAGATCTCTGTACTGGGGTGAATGTATGACATTGTTCTGCATTCTGTCCATCAACTGTGGTTTTTGCATTTGTCACCCCGAGTGGGATGGGTATGCTCAGACATGAGTCCTATGCTCTCCACACCACTGGATTCAAGCAAGTCGGGCTGAAGATGGCTGGAATGCCAGAAACCGGTCCTCGGAAGCTTGTTTCCGGTCCAGAGAAGGCATGGATTGGCAGTTCGGGCTGAACTGTTCCCATGAGGCACAGGGTCAGACTGATTTGCATATGGCCATGTCTGAACTGGGGTGGTGTGGAGTGCAAAAAACGATGGATTTAGGCCCAGATCTCTGTACTGGGGTGAATGTATGACATTGTTCTGCATTCTGTCGATCAACTGTGGTTTTTGCATTTGTCACCTCGAGTGGGATGGGTATGCTCAGACGTGAGTCCCATGCACTCCACACCACTGGATTCAAGCAAGCCGGGCTGAAGACGGATGGAATTCCAGAAACCGGTCCTCGGAAGCTTGTTTACGGTCCAGGGAAGGCATGGCTTGTCAGTTTATGCTGGACTGTTCCCATGAGGCACAGGGTCAGACTGATTTGCATATGGCCATGTCTGAACCGGGGTGGTGTGGAGTGCAAAAAAAACAATGGATTTAGGCCCAGATCTCTGTACTGGGGTGAATGTATGACATTGTTCAGCATTCTGTCCATCAACTGTGGTTTTTGCATTTGTCACCCCGAGTGGGATGGGTATGCTCAGACATGAGTCCCATGCTCTCCACACCACTGGATTCAAGCAAGCCGTGCTGAAGACGGCTGGAATGCCAGAAACTGGTGTTCGGAAGCTTGTTTCCGGTTCAGGGAAGGCATGGCTTGGCAGTTCGGGCTGGACTGTTCCCATGAGGCACAGGGTCAGACTGATTTGCATATTGCCATGTCTGAACTGGGGTGGTGTGGAAAGCAAAAAAACGATGGATTTAGGCCCAGATCTCTGTAATGGGGTGAATGTATGACATTGTTCTGCATTCTGTCCATCAACTGTGGTTTTTGCATTTGTCACCCTGAGTGGGATGGGTATGCTCAGACGTGAGTCCCATGCTCTCCACACCACTGTATTCCAGCAAGCCGGGCTGAAGACGGCTGGAATGCCAGAAACCGGTGTTCGGAAGCTTGTTTCCGGTCCAGGGAAGGCATGGCTTGGCAGTTCGGGCTGGACTGTTCCCATGAGGCACAGGGTCAGACTGATTTGCATATGGCCATGTCTGTACTGGGGTGGTGTGGAGTGAAAAAAAACGATGGATTTAGGCCCAGATCTCTGTATTGGGGTGAATGTGAGACATTGTTCTGCATTCTGTCCATCAACTGTGGTTTTTGCATTTGTCACCCCGAGTAGGATGGGTATGCTCAGACGTGAGTCCCATGCTCTCCACACCACTGGATTCAAGCAAGCCGGGCTGAAGACGGCTGAAATGCCAGAAACCGGTCCTCGGAAGCTTGTTTCCCGTCCTGGGAAGGTATGGCTTGGCAGTTCGGGCTGGACTGTTCCCATGAGGCACAGGGTCTGACTGATTTGCATATGGCCATGTCTGCACTGGGGTGGTGTGGAGTGCAAAAAAGCGATGGATTTAGGCCCAGATCTCTGTACTGGGGTGAATGTATGACATCGTTCTGCATTCTGTCCATCAACTGTGGTTTTTGCATTTGTCACCCCGAGTGGGATGTGTATGCTCAGACATGAGTCCCATGCTCTCCACACCACTGGATTCAAGCAAGCCGGGCTGAAGACGGCTGGAATGCCAGAAACCGGTCCTCGGGAGCTTGTTTCCGGTCCAGAGAAGGCATGGATTGGCAGTTCGGGCTGAACTGTTCCCATGAGGCACAGGGTCAGACTGATTTGCATATGGCCATGTCTGAACTGGGGTGGTGTGGTGTGCAAAAAAACGATGGATTTAGGCCCAGATCTCTGTACTGGGGTGCATGTAGGACATTGTTCTGCATTCTGTCCATCAACTGTGGTTTTTGCATTTGTCACCTCGAGTGGGATGGGTATGCTCAGACGTGAGTCCCATGCTCTCCACACCACTGGATTCAAGCAAGCCGTGCTGAAGACGGCTGAAATGCCAGAAACCGGTCCTCGGAAGCTTGTTTCCCGTCCTGGGAAGGTATGGCTTGGCAGTTCGGGCTGGACTGTTCCCATGAGGCACAGGGTCTGACTGATTTGCATATGGCCATGTCTGCACTGGGGTGGTGTGGAGTGCAAAAAAGCGATGGATTTAGGCCCAGATCTCTGTACTGGGGTGAATGTATGACATCGTTCTGCATTCTGTCCATCAACTGTGGTTTTTGCATTTGTCAGCCCGAGTGGGATGGGTATGTTCAGACGTAAGTCCCATGCCCTCCATACGATTGGATTCAAGCAAGCCGGGCTGAAGACAGCTGGAATGCCAGAAACCGGTCCTCAGAAGCTTGTTTCCGGTCCAGGGAAGGCATGGCTTGGCAGTTTTGGCTGGACTGGTCCCATGAGGCACAGGGTCAGACTGATTTGCATATGGCCATGTCTGAACTGGGGTGGTGTGGAGTGCAAAAAAACAACGGATTAAGGCCCAGATCTCTGTACTGGGATGAATGTATGACATTGTTCTGCATTCTGTCCATCAACTGTGGTTTTTGCATTTGTCACCCCGAGTGGGATGGGTATGCTCAAACGTGAGTCCCATGCTCTTCACACCACTGGATTCAAGCAAGCCGTCCTGAAGACGGCTGAAATGCTAGAAACCGGTCCTCGGAAGCTTGTTTGCGGTCCAGGAAAGGCATGACTTGGCAGTTTGGGCTGGACTGTTCCCATGAGGCACAGGGTCAGACTGATTTGCATATGGCCATGTCTGAACTGGGGTGGTGTGGAGTGCAGAAAAACAATGGATATAGGCCCAGATCTCTGTACTGGGGTGAATGTATGACATTGTTCTGCATTCTGTCAATCAACTGTGGTTTTTGCATTTGTCGACCCGAGTGGGATGGGTATACTCCGACGTGAGTCCCATGCTCTCCACACCACTGGATTCAAGCAAACCGGGCTGAAGACTGCTGGAATGCCAGAAACCGGTCCTTGGAAGCTTGTTTCCAAGCCAGAGAAGGCATGGATTGGCAGTTTGGGCTGAACTGTTCCCATGAGGCGCAGGGTCAGACTGATTTGCATATGGCCATGTCTGAACTGGGGTGGTGTGGAGTGCAAAAAACGATGGATTTAGGCCCAGATCTCTGTACTAGGGTGAATGTATGACATTGTTCTGCATTCTGTCCATCAACTGTGGTTTTTGCATTTGTCTCCTCGAGTGGGATGGGTATCCTCAGACGTGAGTCCCATGCACTCCACACCACTGGATTCAAGCAAGCCGGGCTGAAGACGGCTGGAATGCCAGAAACCGGTCCTCGGAAGCTTGTTTCCGGTCCAGGGAAGGCATGGCTTGGCAGTTCGGGCTGAACTGTTCCCATGAGGCACAGGGTCAGACTGATTTGCATATTGTCATGTCTGAACTGGGGTGGTGTGGAAAGCAAAAAAACGATGGATTTAGGCCCAGATCTCTGTAATGGGGTGAATGTATGACATTGTTCTGCATTCTGTCCATCAACTGTGGTTTTTGCATTTGTCACCCTGAGTGGGATGGGTATGCTCAGACGTGAGTCCCATGCTCTCCACACCACTGTATTCCAGCAAGCCGGGCTGAAGATGGCTGGAATGCCAGAAACCGGTGTTCGGAAGCTTGTTTCCGGTCCAGGGAAGGCATGGCTTGGCAGTTCGGGCTGGACTGTTCCCATGAGGCACAGGGTCTGACTGATTTGCATATGGCCATGTCTGCACTGGGGTGGTGTGGAGTGCAAAAAAGCGATGGATTTAGGCCCAGATCTCTGTACTGGGGTGAATGTATGACATCGTTCTGCATTCTGTCCATCAACTGTGGTTTTTGCATTTGTCACCCCGAGTGGGATGGGTATGCTCAGACATGAGTCCCATGCTCTCCACACCACTGGATTCAAGCAAGCCGGGCTGAAGACGGCTGGAATGCCAGAAACCGGTCCTCGGAAGCTTGTTTCCGGTACAGGGAAGGCATGGCTTGGCAGTTGGGGCTGGACTGTTCCCATGAGGCACAGGGTCAGACTGATTTGCATATGGCCATGTCTGAACTGGGGTGGTGTGGAGTGCAAAAAACCGATGGATTTAGGCCCAGATCTCTGTACTGGGGTGAATGTATGACATTGTTCTGCATTCTGTCCATCAACTGTGGTTTTTGCATTTGTCACCCCGAGTGGGATGGGTATGCTCAGACATGAGTCCCATGCTCTCCACACCACTGGATTCAAGCAAGCCGGGCTGAAGATGGCTGGAATGCCAGAAACTGGTCCTCGGAAGCTTGTTTCCGGTCCAGAGAAGGCATGGATTGGCAGTTCGGGCTGAATGTTCCCATGAGGCACAGGGTCAGACTGATTTGCATATGGCCATGTCTGAACTGGGGTGGTGTGGAGTGCAAAAATTGATG
This sequence comes from Lissotriton vulgaris, assembly GCF_964263255.1. Taxonomy (NCBI): domain Eukaryota; kingdom Metazoa; phylum Chordata; class Amphibia; order Caudata; family Salamandridae; genus Lissotriton; species Lissotriton vulgaris. The sequence goes on along the minus strand of NW_028243351.1, from coordinate 100,897 downwards.
GATTTAGGCCCAGATCTCTGTACTGGGGTGAATGTATGACATTGTTCTGCATTCTGTCCATCAACTGTGGTTTTTGCATTTGTCACCTCGAGTGGGATGGGTATCCTCAGACGTGAGTCCCATGCACTCCACACCACTGGATTTAAGCAAGCCGGGCTGAAGACGGATGGAATTCCAGAAACCGGTCCTCGGAAGCTTGTTTACGGTCCAGGGAAGGCATGGCTTGTCAGTTTATGCTGGACTGTTCCCATGAGGCACAGGGTCAGACTGATTTGCATATGGCCATGTCTGAACCGGGGTGGTGTGGAGTGCAAAAAAAACAATGGATTTAGGCCCAGATCTCTGTACTGGGGTGAATGTATGACATTGTTCTGCATTCTGTCCATCAACTGTGGTTTTTGCATTTGTCACCCCGAGTGGGATGGGTATGCTCAGACATGAGTCCCATGCTCTCCACACCACTGGATTCAAGCAAGCCGTGCTGAAGACGGCTGGAATGCCAGAAACCGGTCCTCGGAAGCTTGTTTCCGGTCCAGGGAACGCATGGCTTGGCAGTTCGGGCTGGACTGTTCCCATGAGGCACAGGGTCAGACTGATTTGCATATGGCCATGCCTGAACTGGGGTGGTGTGGAGTGCAAAAAAACGATGGATTTAGGCCCAGATCTCTGTAATGGGGTGAATGTATGACATTGTTCTGCATTCTGTCCATCAACTGTGGTTTTTGCATGTGTCACCCTGAGTGGGATGGGTATGCTCAGACGTGAGTCCCATGCTCTCCACACCACTGTATTCCAGCAAGCCGGGCTGAAGACGGCTGGAATGCCAGAAACCGGTGTTCGGAAGCTTGTTTCCGGTCCAGGGAAGGCATGGCTTGGCAGTTCGGGCTGGACTGTTCCCATGAGGCACAGGGTCAGACTGATTTGCATATGGCCATGCCTGAACTGGGGTGGTGTGGAGTGCAAAAAAACGATGGATTTAGGCCCAGATCTCTGTATTGGGGTGAATGTGAGACATTGTTCTGCATTCTGTCCAACAACTGTGGTTTTTGCATTTGTCACCCCGAGTAGGATGGGTATGCTCAGACGTGAGTCCCATGCTCTCCACACCACTGGATTCAAGCAAGCCGGGCTGAAGACGGCTGAAATGCCAGAAACCGGTCCTCGGAAGCTTGTTTCCCGTCCTGGGAAGGTATGGCTTGGCAGTTCGGGCTGGACTGTTCCCATGAGGCATAGGGTCTGACTGATTTGCATATGGCCATGTCTGCACTGGGGTGGTGTGGAGTGCAAAAAAGCGATGGATTTAGGCCCAGATCTCTGTACTGGGGTGAATGTATGACATCGTTCTGCATTCTGTCCATCAACTGTGGTTTTTGCATTTGTCACCCCGAGTGGGATGTGTATGCTCAGACATGAGTCCCATGCTCTCCACACCACTGGATTCAAGCAAGCCGGGCTGAAGACGGCTGGAATGCCAGAAACCGGTCCTCGGAAGCTTGTTTCCGGTCCAGAGAAGGCATGGATTGGCAGTTCGGGCTGAACTGTTCCCATGAGGCACAGGGTCAGACTGATTTGAATATGGCCATGTCTGAACTGGGGTGGTGTGGAGTGCAAAAAATCGATGGATTTAGGCCCAGATCTCTGTACTGGGGTGAATGTATGACATTGTTCTGCATTCTGTCCATCAACTGTGGTTTTTGCATTTGTCACCCCGAGTGGGATGGGTATGCTCAGACATGAGTCCCATGCTCTCCACACCACTGGATTCAATCAAGCAGGGCTGAAGACGGCTGGAATGCCAGAAACCGGTCCTCGGAAGCTTGTTTCCGGTCCAGAGAAGGCATGGATTGGCAGTTCAGGCTGAACTGTTCCCATGAGGCACAGGGTCAGACTGATTTGCATATGGCCATGTCTGAACTGGGGTGGTGTGGAGTGCAAAAAACGATGGATTTAGGCCCAGATCTCTGTACTGGGGTAAATGTATGACATTGTTCTGCATTCTGTCCATCAACTGTGGTTTTTGCATTTGTCACCTCGAGTGGGATGGGTATCCTCAGATGTGAGTCCCATGCACTCCACACCACTGGATTCAAGCAAGCCGGGCTGAAGACAGATGGAATGCCAGAAACCGGTCATCGGAAGCTTGTTTACGGTCCAGGGAAGGCATGGCTTGTCAGTTTTTGCTGGACTGTTCCCAAGAGGCACAGGGTCAGACTGATTTGCATATGGCCATGTCTGAACCGGGGTGGTGTGGAGTGCAAAAAAAACAATGGATTTAGGCCCAGATCTCTGTACTGGGGTGAATGTATGACATTATTCTGCATTCTGTCCATCAACTGTGGTTTTTACATTTGTCACCCCGAGTGGGATGGGGATGCTCAGACGTGAGTCCCATGCTCCCCACACCACTGGATTCAAGCAAGCCGGGCTGAAGACGGCTGGAATGCCAGAAACCGGTCCTCGGAAGCTTGTTTCCGGTCCAGGGAAGGCATGGCTTGGCAGATCGGGCTGGACTGTTCCCATGAGGCACAGGGTCAGACTGATTTGCATATTGCCATGTCTGAACTGGTGTGGTGTGGAAAGCAAAAAAACAATGGATTTAGGCCCAGATCTCTGTATTGGGGTGAATGTGAGACATTGTTCTGCATTCTGTCCATCAACTGTGGTTTTTGCATTTGTCACCCCGAGTAGGATGGGTATGCTCAGACGTGAGTCCCATGCTCTCCACACCACTGGATTCAAGCAAGCCGGGCTGAAGACGGCTGAAATGCCAGAAACCGGTCCTCGGAAGCTTGTTTCCCGTCCTGGGAAGGTATGGCTTGGCAGTTCGGGCTGGACTGTTCCCATGAGGCACAGGGTCTGACTGATTTGCATATGGCCATGTCTGCACTGGGGTTGTGTGGAGTGCAAAAAAGCGATGGATTTAGGCCCAGATCTCTGTACTGGGGTGAATGTATGACATCGTTCTGCATTCTGTCCATCAACTGTGGTTTTTGCATTTGTCACCCCGAGTGGGATGGGTATGTTCAGACGTAAGTCCCATGCCCTCCATACGATGGGATTCAAGCAAGCCGGGCTGAAGACAGCTGGAATGCCAGAAACCGGTCCTCGGAAGCTTGTTTCCGGTCCAGGGAAGGCATGGCTTGGCAGTTTGGGCTGGACTGGTCCCATGAGGCACAGGGTCAGACTGATTTGCATATGGCCATGTCTGAACTGGGGTGGTGTGGAGTGCAAAAAAACGATGGATTTAGGCCCAGATCTCTGTACTGGGGTGAATGTATGACATTGTCCTGCATTCTGTCCATCAACTGTGGTTTTTGCATTTGTCACCCCGAGTGGGATGGGTATGCTCAGACATGAGTCCCATGCTCTCCACACCACTGGATTCAATCAAGCCGGGCTGAAGACGGCTGGAATGCCAGAAACCGGTCCTCGGAAGCTTGTTTCCGGTCCAGAGAAGGCATGGATTGGCAGTTCGGGCTGAACTGTTCCCATGAGGCACAGGGTCAGACTGATTTGCATATGGCCATGTCTGAACTGGGGTGGTGTGGAGTGCAAAAAACGATGGATTTAGGCCCAGATCTCTGTACGGGGGTGAATGTATGACATTGTTCTGCATTCTGTCCATCAACTGTGGTTTTTGCATTTGTCACCTGGAGTGGGATGGGTATCCTCAGACGTGAGTCCCATGCACTCCACACCACTGGATTCAAGCAAGCCGGGCTGAAGACAGATGGAATGCCAGAAACCGGTCATCGGAAGCTTGTTTACGGTCCAGGGAAGGCATGGCTTGTCAGTTTTTGCTGGACTGTTGAGGTTCCGTGACGGTTCCGTGACGACTTGAACCCGTGTTTTCAAGTTTGTCGGAAATACATAAAATTAGTATCAGCGAACCGCAAATGATCCATTTAGTATATCCTAGTGTTTTCGCTACGCTACGAGCAAGAGCACTCTTTCCACTGACACATTTCTGATATACACACGGCATCCATCTTAGATCGTGGCCGCCATTTTTGTGGTTCCTTGCCCTCACATATGCAATAGCCTCTGATCACTTCATTCACTTCACTTTGATTAAAGACACGTAGCCTTAGCCGGAGATTCACCTCTTACATGACACGTGCACCTTAAACCAGATCACGCTGAAGCTGCATGACTCGACAAAGGCTGTCTCCTCTGCCCGAGGCCAGCCCACCTGAACTGGTTTTCCTGTCCATTGTACCTGATCATGATTAGGCGGCCGAAGCCGGTAGCCTTGCCCATTTACAACCCACAAACATCTCTTATCCCGTTTTCTATCTTCTGCACCTGGCTCTGCTCCTTTTCCTTCTGGGCCTTTATTAGGGGGAGGTAACGAACTTTACGATGAGGCGGTCCGGGTCTTGAATGCAATATTGACAAGGGATTGTGATGGACTGGTGGGAACCCCTCTTCGTGATGTTTTGGTATCAGATATTATCGACAGTTCCTGTGTAACGCCAAATATTTATTGTTTAGAGACACAAAAGGTTTGGGAATGTACCGACATGTGAAATATTTGCCTAGAGCACAATTTTTGGTATATAAGGAGCAACCCACTTTGTACAAATCGAACAGTCTCCTAGATTCTGCCCGTGTGTAGATTCTGTGACTTCTGTGTCCCTGCAGTAATAAACCTTTGGTCTTTGACGCCACCATCGAGAAGCCCGTGTTTCTGTTCATTTGTGCACCAAGGCAGGTGGAACTCCGGGGTCTTCGGGTGTTGTACCCTGACACCTCTGGACGGAACCAAAAAGTCCAGAACTCCAATTGGCGCCCAACGTGGGGCGACGTCATTCGGTACCGGTCCAAAAGCCTGAAGAGTTCGAGAAGCTTCGTGTGAAGATTCCTGAGGGAGGCGCCCCACTTCATCGATCCCGGCATATCGCAAAAGTGGCCCTGAAGTTCTCTTCCACGAGGGTTCCCGTTCAGGACGGCTGCAGTGGGCCGTTGCCTTGACCGTCGCCCTGTCTTGGACCCGAAGTGGTGCAGTCCTTAGTACAGCGAAACGTGACGGGTTTCTCCTTGGTGACGTCTTCAGTGACTCAGTTAAGTATTTAGTGATAGCTAGCTGGTTATTTTTGTGAGGATTGTTAAAAATCCTTGATCGGTTCTTGGTTTGGTTTGGTTTTTGTAAGATTATCTTTGGTTGTTCTGGTTACGATAATCTATTTGGTTCAGTTTTGGGTATCGATACATCAGTTCGTTTTTGGTAGGCCTAAGTTCTTGGTTCAAGTGCACAATTTGTTCCGTGTTTGTTTGTTTTGTGTTCCGGACTGAAAATGGTAAGTCGGAAAATGTTGTCTTGTTTTGGTTGCAACCGTGACTCACGATTGGAGGATTCCTGTCTGGTTCCTCCGATTGGGACTCCCCTATATGACCTATATTGTAAGTATGGTGTGGGTCCTATAACTTATAATGAGATATGGGTCCGTTATTGTAAGAAGGATGGTGTCCTTAGTTGGCCACTGCATGGTAGTTTTGAACAAGAGATTCTCGACAATTTAGAAGCGAAATTGTTTAGGAAGAAAGCCCGGCCGGCAATGTTTGACTCTTTTCGTTATTGGCGGAAAGAATCCAAACAGAGAGAAATGAAAAGGTTGAAAAAAGAGCAAAAAGAACTAGAAGAGTTAACTCTAGAGCAAGCGACTAAACAGTTGCAGGCTAACGAGTGTGAGAAAGCCATAGATGTAGCCATTAGAGAGCGTAACTTAGCGATTGACAAGTGCTATCCTGCCTTGCCATCGAAAATGGCTAAGATACTGGAGGATTCCGAAAACGATCCTCTGCTATCTTATCTGTTACGGTCGCCTCCACCGTATGCACAAGGTGCTACGGCTCCACTGATCCCGAATGTTCAATTGCCGGTTGCTGGACAACCTGGTGTTCCTGTTCCTCAGAATCAAGTTCCTATACTTCCCGTGGTGAATGTAAATGTTCCTACAGCTCCTCCTCTTCCTGCACTGCCCGCTCCTATACCTACCACTGTACCTATTGGTCCTCAAACTATTTTTCTCGATACTCCTACTGTTTCGTCATCTATTCCTACCTCTACTGCGTTCTCTATGTCTGCGAGTGTACTAACTCCACTTTCTGTTCGTCGAAGAATTACTGATTCTGTTACTAATATGCTGTCGCCTATATATAAAACCTTGATTAAGACTCCTACTCCTGACTCTGTTCAGAGACGGAGTCAGCTTCCAAGTACTGAGGAACGGGGAGTTTTAGACTCCACAGCTCTCAGATGGATTACAAAAGTTAGAAGATATAGTACGAAAGATGTGTTAGAGACATTTATGCAATGGGGAGAACCAACGCAGCGATACGTCTTCGACGAGATGTGCTCGTTGTTGCGTGAGGAAATGGAAGAAGACGATGTCGAATCAGATTTGGAAGATTTAATTAAAATTCAAAAGGAGTTTGCGGCTGGAATGATAGTGGGCGATAATATAAAGGAAGCGATGGAACTCATTTTGAGTTTTAGGAATGATCCATCTCTTCGTTCCCCGAGAGATTTAGAGAAAGGTAGAATGAAGCCAAGTCGCCAATATCCTATGAGGGAAGTTCCTCCAATTTGGCGCGAGGCAGTACAACGTGATGATAATGCGGGTATTGCAGCTGTTCCAGCACAGTTCCAAAGAGTATGGATACATATTCCATGGAAGCGAGCAGAAGTGTTAGCAGTGAAACAGGCCTTGCCAGATCCACGTAAGAATCCAGCCGGATATTACAAGGAATTGACACAGACAGTTGAGGCTTGTATAATGAACTTAGCCGACATTGATATGTTGTTTGGTAATGTAGTTCCACAACCAGTGTGGGCTAAAATTCGTAGAGAGGATCATCAGGCTGCTTTAGGTGGTGATTGGGCAGCTATCACTGCAGCAGATGCTCAACAAATAGGTGGTGCGAAACCCGAACCTTTGATTGCTAATCTGCCAGGTAGAATAATTGATTTAATGAAGACTCTGATGCCAGCATTGCGTGTTAATTGGGATAAATTATCCGCATGCAAGCAGAAGAAAGACGAAAGTGTCTCGGACTTCTTCACGAGGTTCGAAGAGACTTTTGTAGACCATAGTGGTCAGGATATGAGCACTGAAGGAGGACAGAGATTGTTTGTCGATAAATTTGTGCATAATTTGTTACCTGAATTATGCAATAAATTGAAAGACTCAGAAAGTGCATGGGCTGTATCTACAACTGCGCAAATACTTGCGACTGCACAGTACTATGAAAATAGGGATAAAGAGGAAAAGGAGAAATCAGAGAAGAAAACGAAAGATTTAAAAACTAAAGTTCTTTTACAGCAGGCGTATCCGCCTCGTACGAATCAGACTAATACGCAGCAAAACTCATATCAAAAGACAGATTATAATTCGACCAGGCCTCAATATCAGTGGAACCAGTGTGCGTACTGCAAGAAAGAGGGTCACTATAAAAATGATTGTCAGATCTTAGCGCAAAATAATGCGGCAGCAGCTCAGAGAGGTCGTGGTGGTTTTGCACAGAATTCTAGAGGTCGGGGACGAGGTGCTATGCCTCCACAAACGAATGATCGTCCCTCCAATCACTTTGATCAAAGAAATGTACAGTCAGCTCAACAAAATAGGTCTCAGCAATATCTTGTTGAGGATTATTGTGAAGTTGAAGAGGGATTTCAACAAAATGGGTACTAGGACAGCCATGGACAGAGAGAGGGAGTAGTATCAGTTCCAGTGGATCAGAGTGGGCCTTATGTCGCAGTAGCAACATCAGGTGTAGTCGAACCGTTTCTGTTGGATACTGGTGCCGCAAAAAGTTCTATCATGCATGCGAAACTCCCTGGCGCACCTTTGTCTGGCTCAACAAATGTTTCCGTAGGTTTTTCAGGCGCCCCTGTGTACAACCCGATATCTGGTCCTTTGTCTATTTCTGTTGGACCGTGTCAATTGAAAGCACCCTTAATTTTGACGACAGGTTGTAATGAAAATCTGCTTGGTTTAGATTTGTTAAAACGACTATATGCGACATTGTACTGTTCTCCGGAAGGAGTACAGCTTACTTTGGGTAAAAGACTCACCTCTCCGATGTACTTGTCAATGGACGCACTCCCGCCGGAGCTACGTTCACTCCCTGATTCTCTTTGGGCGACTGGTCCCAATGATGTAGGTCTACTAGAAATTCCACCATATGTAGTAACTTTGAAAGCGAATGTAAAATTTCCAAGAATTCCTCAATATAAAATATCGAGTGAAGGTGAACGTGCACTCTTATTGATTGTGCAAGATTTGATTAAAAAAGGTGTGGTTGAAGAAACGCGAGGAAATGTTTGTAATAGTCCTGTATTACCGATTCTGAAGCGAACAGATCCTACAAAGCCTCCAGTCTATAGGTTTGTCATAGACCTTAGAGAAGTTAATAAGATTGTAATTCCGCAGTTTCCTGTAGTGCCAGACATTACTGCTTTGCTAACATTGATTCCGGCTACAGCCAATTGGTTCTCAGTCATCGACTTGAAGAATGCCTTTTTCAGCATTCCGATAGCCGAGGAAAGCAGAGATATTTTTGGCTTCTGTCTAGGAGGTCGCAGTTTCAGATTTAAACGCGCTCCACAAGGCTACTGTGAAAGTCCATCTATTTACAGTCAAGCTTTAAAAAGCCAGTTAGATTCTTTTGTCCTTCCTCCAGGTTCTGCCCTAGTACAGTACGTAGACGATCTTTTGGTGGCTGCCGATGACAAGGAAACTTGCAAGGCAGCTACAATTTCACTATTGCATCATTTGTCTAATTTGAATCATAAGGTGTCACCTTCCAAAATGCAATATTGCTGCCAAGAAGTAACCTACTTAGGTCATCTCTTGTCAAAGGAGGGAAGGAAGTTGACCCTAGAAAGAATAAAAGCAATTACGCAGATGAGTGTTCCACGCACACAGAGGGAAGTACGTGCCTTTCTAGGTATTACCTCTTACTGTAGGCAATGGATCCCAAATTTTTCACTTTTAGCAAAGCCATTGGTAGCTTTGACTGGGAAAAATGTTCCGAGTCCGGTGCCATGGTCTGATGAATGTCAAGAGAGTTTTATTGAGTTACGAAAAGCTTTGTGTTCAGCTCCTGTATTGGGCACACCTGATTACAGCAAGCCATTCACGCTCTACGTTCACGAAAGAGAAGGTTGCGCGTTGAGTGTCTTGACACAGAAGTTTGGTGATAAACAACGCCCTTGTGCGTATTTCTCATCAACATTAGATCCGGTAGCTAGAGCATTGCCTAGTTGTTTGAGGGCTACAGCGGCAGCTGCAGCTTCCATTCGACAATCTGCTGGTTTGGTGATGAACAATATGCTAGTGGTCATGGTTCCTCATGCAGTGGACACACTCATGAACCGAACGAAGACACAACACCTTACTAGTGCGAGATTATCTGGTTACGAGCTGACGTTATTAGCGAGTCATATTCAGATCAAAAGATGCAATGTATTGAACCCAGCAACATTGTTGCCGACTGATCAAGAGTCGAGTGATTCTGAGCCACATGACTGTTATTTCAAAACGGAGGAAGAGACAAAAGGTCGTATCGACTTGAGAGATACTCCTCTATCCGACCCAGATGGTACGCTGTATGTGGACGGGTCATGTTTTAAATTGGAGAATGGTGATGTGACTGCTGCCTACGCGGTAACGACTTTGAAGACGATTGTGGAGACTGCAAGAGTGAGTCAGAATTCTGCCCAAGCTGCAGAGTTAATAGCTCTTACGAGAGCGTGTGTTTTAGCTGAGGGAAAGAGAGTGAATGTGTTTACAGATAGTCAGTACGCATTTGGCGTGGCCCATAGTTTTGGCCGGTTGTGGAGAGAAAGGGGTTTCATTACGTCCCATGGGACTAAGATCCAACATGGTCAGCTAGTTAACGACTTGTTGGAATCTCTAACCTTACCGACTGAAGTTGCGATTGTGAAGTGCAGTGCTCATAAAGCAATCACGGATGATGTTGGTCGGGGAAATGCCTTTGCTGATGAAACCGCTAAACAAACAGCTAGAGACATGATGAGTAGAATGTATGTTGCTACGTCTGCAAGATGGATTGCTGAGTCTGGAATGTGTGAGGACACAATGGAAAGTGTGAAAGAGATTCAGAAAGAAGCGACTGAGGAAGAGAAACGCGTATGGAGAGAAAGTACGGGCAAATTGGACTCGAATGGATGTTGGATCGATTTGACAGAACAGCAGCGTTGGATGTTGCCTGATGCGTATGTGCTTGCAGTAGTGACGATGGCGCATGGAGTAGCGCATATAAGTTCTAAAGGGATATGTAAGATGTTAGCTCCGGTTTGGAAGAATGAGGGAATCAGTAAGTGTGCAGAGAGAGTGGTGAAAAATTGTATGGTGTGCTTGATGCATAATCCTGGCAAGGGAACTCCAACTCCAGCTGGTCATTTTGCTCCTCCTTCCTGTCCCTTTGAAGTAATACAGTTAGACTTCATTCACATGGAACGCTGCAACAATTTAAAATACGTCCTGGTGGTAGTTTGTGCTTTTTCCAGGTGGATAGAAGCATACCCACTAAAGGACAACACTGCTTTATCAACTGCCAAAATTCTTCTCAAAGAATTTTTCCCTAGGTACGGAATGCCACGGATTGTATGGTCAGATAACGGAAGTGAGTTTATAGGGAAAGTTATGCAGAGTGTGTGTGCTGGTCTAGGATTGAAACAAAAATTTCATAGTGCGAACCATCCCCAGTCTGCTGGTTTAGTCGAGGGTTACAATGGCACCCTCAAGCTTAAAATAGCCAAAATTCAAGCATCCACAGGTTTGGCTTGGCCAGACGCACTTCCTTTGGCCTTGTTATCAACGAGAGCAACAGTGCATTCTAGAATAGGGCTTTCTCCATATGAGATTGTATTTGGCCGCCCGGCAAATGTCTGGGGTGTGCCAAGGCCTAAACAATTCTGCTCCATTGAATATCCTATGTTGATAGACTATCTTTACGACTTGACTGCTAAATTAAGTCTTATTCATCAACAGGTTTTTGATGCACTACCAAAGCCTCCGGAGAGTCCAGGGCATCAACTGAAACCGGGTGACTTCATTGTGGTCCGGAACTTCGCGAGGACAAAGAATCTTCAGCCTCGCTACATCGGCCCCTTCCAAATCCTACTGGCAACGAGGACAGCTGTACGTGTTGCTGGCCGGAAGAACTGGATCCACGCTTCTCACGTAAAGCGTGTTCCACTGCCGCTGCCCTACGACGACTGGGTGAAGAAGGGAATTGGTGCCTCCGAATCTGAAATAACTCCAAAATTTGTCCCTTTCAGCGATGCCGATTTGATTTCTGACACTTTGAAACGTGACTCTCCTCTTGAAAAGACTACTTTGAACATTGAACATTTGTCTCCAGCATCAAAAGAAACTTTGCCATCTGCGAACTTAAACTCTACAACAACTGCTAGTGATACACTATTTTCCGATCAAACAGTACCAGCAAGGAAAAGATACAACCTTAGAAGCCATAAAACGAACTAATAAAGCAGGCAACTGCATATTGTGATTTTGATATTTATATACATTGGACTTTTTTTGCTTTTCAGCCAGGAAGTTTGCTATTGTTTATTGTTTTTAATAAATTGCCTTGCCGTCTGGGTAGCCGTAGGGTCGTGGCTGTGTGCCTAGTTTGAATTTGCAGGGGTCTGACACAAGGTCGATCTTTCTGTTAGTACTGGGAACTCCCAGGGCTGACAGAGGCATTTTCATCTACGTACACATCATCAGTGGTCGCGAGCGGATTGTAGAAGATGGAACTTCCTGCGCTGCAACGAGAAAAATGTGATTTACGTTCGCAGAAACAGACTAAATAGAATTCTTCATAGCAAATGTTTCTTGATGCAATGTGCCATTACATTTTTGATTGTTTTAGCAACATTGGTGGGTGGAATTGTCTTTAGCATAAATTTGATTTTTGTGCCAGTATCTACAGTACCTCCCCTTGATCCTGCTATTTCTACTGTTTCTTCTATACACTCTTTTCACTCGTTTCCGGAACATGAGCAAGCTCGACGCTCAGAATTCATTAATAATACTTTTGTACAGCTCTTGCACCAACACCAACTGGTAGTTAACACGACAGACTGTTGGGTGTGTGGCTTGATACCCCACACTATGGATAAAGGTATTCCCTATCTGGTTTTGCCTTTCAGCTACAATGGATCATTTCAGGCCCTTCAAACCATCTTTGCTTATGCTCTTGAAACCTATCCTCCACGTCCACCACGTTCCACTAAATATAACTCTGCCAACAAAGCTTTAGTCCAGGGAATTATTGACATGATCAAAGACGTCAATAATACTCCATCATACCCTAGAGACGAATTGCGAGTATATTTAAGTTGGAATACTTCAGAGTATCGCCTTAGTTTAGGAGAAAGCAAGCGTAAAAGCTCAACTCCAATCTGGGTCGTGCCTCACCGAGGTCAGGTCTGTTTGCAAGGTAATGGGAGAAATCCGAGAGCTCAGCTAGGGAGGAGTGAGTGCGTAGAGACTTATGTGTTTCCGGCTAACTCTTCCCCTGCCTTCCTTACTGCCAGGGGTACCTACTTCATCTGTCGAGACAGAGCTTATACATGGTTGCCTGCTGACTTTTCAGGTTCATGTTATATTGCTCGATTGTTGCCTCCGACATACACTGCTTCACCGGATTACCACAGAATAAGAGTAGCTAGAGGTGTTTTCAGTAAGGAAGATACCGCTGGTCAGGAAGCTGGAGACTTCTTCAAAGGCTTCCTTCCGTTCTGGGGGCCTATGGCCAATAGTAGAAACATACGTCAGCTAACACGGGTAGTTGAATCTACTATTACCGAAACTGCTGGTGCCCTTAGCAATCTGACAGCTGAGCTTCAGGCGGATAGGCTCATGACGTTGCAGAACCGTATGGTTCTAGATGTTATACTTGCAGATCGAGGTGGGGTATGCAGAATGATCCAATCGAGCTGCTGTGTCTTTTTTCCTAATAATGCTCCAACAGTTTACGAGGCGATCTCTAAGTTGCACAAGATTTCGGACTCCATACATGTAGATGAGGGAAACTGGTCCTTTATGGAGTGGGTTTGGACTCTGATCTCAGCGTGGGGATGGAAGGTTCTAATGGTCATTGGTGTCATCTTAATATTACTATTCTCATGTTGTCTGATTATCCAGTGTGGTCCTGCTCTGTGTAGTCTTTGTGCTGCGACTTGTCTCAGGAAACCACCTGCATTTGGAGAAAAGACACGAGAAAAGATGATGATACAACAACATGTCACTGACCTGATGAGCATAGAACTAGATTCAGACATAGATTGAGTAATTGCCTATGTAAGGGCAAAAGGAGGGTCTGAGGTTCCGTGACGGTTCCGTGACGACTTGAACCCGTGTTTTCAAGTTTGTCGGAAATACATAAAATTAGTATCAGCGAACCGCAAATGATCCATTTAGTATATCCTAGTGTTTTCGCTACGCTACGAGCAAGAGCACTCTTTCCACTGACACATTTCTGATATACACACGGCATCCATCTTAGATCGTGGCCGCCATTTTTGTGGTTCCTTGCCCTCACATATGCAATAGCCTCTGATCACTTCATTCACTTCACTTTGATTAAAGACACGTAGCCTTAGCCGGAGATTCACCTCTTACATGACACGTGCACCTTAAACCAGATCACGCTGAAGCTGCATGACTCGACAAAGGCTGTCTCCTCTGCCCGAGGCCAGCCCACCTGAACTGGTTTTCCTGTCCATTGTACCTGATCATGATTAGGCGGCCGAAGCCGGTAGCCTTGCCCATTTACAACCCACAAACATCTCTTATCCCGTTTTCTATCTTCTGCACCTGGCTCTGCTCCTTTTCCTTCTGGGCCTTTATTAGGGGGAGGTAACGAACTTTACGATGAGGCGGTCCGGGTCTTGAATGCAATATTGACAAGGGATTGTGATGGACTGGTGGGAACCCCTCTTCGTGATGTTTTGGTATCAGATATTATCGACAGTTCCTGTGTAACGCCAAATATTTATTGTTTAGAGACACAAAAGGTTTGGGAATGTACCGACATGTGAAATATTTGCCTAGAGCACAATTTTTGGTATATAAGGAGCAACCCACTTTGTACAAATCGAACAGTCTCCTAGATTCTGCCCGTGTGTAGATTCTGTGACTTCTGTGTCCCTGCAGTAATAAACCTTTGGTCTTTGACGCCACCATCGAGAAGCCCGTGTTTCTGTTCATTTGTGCACCAAGGCAGGTGGAACTCCGGGGTCTTCGGGTGTTGTACCCTGACACCTCTGGACGGAACCAAAAAGTCCAGAACTCCACTGTTCCCAAGAGGCACAGGGTCAGACTGATTTGCATATGGCCATGTCTGAACCGGGGTGGTGTGGAGTGCAAAAAAAACAATGGATTTAGGCCCAGATCTCTGTACTGGGGTGAATGTATGACATTGTTCTGCATTCTGTCCATCAACTGTGGTTTTCGCATTTGTCACCCTGAGTGGGATGGGTATGCTCAGACGTGAGTCCCATGCACTCCACACCACTGTATTCCAGCAAGCCGGGCTGAAGGCGGCTGGAATGCCAGAAACCGGTGGTCGGAAGCTTGTTTCCGGTCCAGGGAAGGCATGGCTTGGCAGTTCGGGCTGGACTGTTCCCATGAGGCACAGGGTCAGACTGATTTGCATATGGCCATGTCTGAACTGGGGTGGTGTGGAGTGCAAAAAAACGATGGATTTAGGCCCAGGTCTCTGTATTGGGGTGAATGTGAGACATTGTTCTGCATTCTGTCCATCAACTGTGGTTTTTGCATTTGTCACCCCGAGTGGGATGGGTATGCTCAGACGTGAGTCCCATGCTCTCCACACCACTGGATTCAAGCAAGCCGGGCTGAAGACGGCTGAAATGCCAGAAACCGGTCCTCGGAAGCTTGTTTCCCGTCCTGGGAAGGTATGGCTTGGCAGTTCGGGCTGGACTGTTCCCATGAGGCACAGGGTCTGACTGATTTGCATATGGCCATGTCTGCACTGGGGTGGTGTGGAGTGCAAAAAAGCGATGGATTTAGGCCCAGATCTCTGTACTGGGGTGAATGTATGTCATCGTTCTGCATTCTGTCCATCAACTGTGGTTTTTGCATTTGTCACCCCGAGTGGGATGGGTATGTTCAGACGTAAGTCCCATGCCCTCCATACGATTGGATTCAAGCAAGCCGGGCTGAAGACAGCTGGAATGCCAGAAACCGGTCCTCGGAAGCTTGTTTCCGGTCCAGGGAAGGCATGGCTTGGCAGTTCAGGCTGGACTGGTCCAATGAGGCACAGGGTCAGGCTGATTTGCATATAGCCATGTCTGAACTGGGGTGGTGTGGAGTGCAAAAAAACTACGGATTTAGGCCCAGATCTCTGTACTGGGATGAATGTATGACATTGTTCTGCATTCTGTCCATCAACTGTGGTTTTTGCATTTGTCACCCCGAGTGGGATGGGTATGCTCAAACGTGAGTCCCATGCTCTTCACACCACTGGATTCAAGCAAGCCGTCCTGAAGACGGCTGAAATGCTAGAAACCGGTCCTCGGAAGCTTGTTTGCGGTCCAGGAAAGGCATGACTTGGCAGTTTGGGCTGGACTGTTCCCATGAGGCACAGGGTCAGACTGATTTGCATATGGCCATGTCTGAACTGGGGTGGTGTGGAGTGCAGAAAAACAATGGATATAGGCCCAGATCTCTGTACTGGGGTGAATGTATGACATTGTTCTGCATTCTGTCAATCAACTGTGGTTTTTGCATTTGTCGACCCGAGTGGGATGGGTATGCTCAGACGTGAGTCCCATGCTCTCCACACCACTGGATTCAAGCAAGCCGGGCTGAAGACGGCTGAAATGCCAGAAACCGGTCCTCGGAAGCTTGTTTCCCGTCCTGGGAAGGTATGGCTTGGCAGTTCGGGCTGGACTGTTCCCATGAGGTACAGGGTCTGACTGATTTGCATATGGCCATGTCTGCACTGGGGTGGTGTGGAGTGCAAAAAAGCGATGGATTTAGGCCCAGATCTCTGTACTGGGGTGAATGTATGACATCGTTCTGCATTCTGTCCATCAACTGTGGTTTTTGCATTTGTCACCCCGAGTGGGATGGGTATGTTCAGACGTAAGTCCCATGCCCTCCATACGATGGGATTCAAGCAAGCCGGGCTGAAGACAGCTGGAATGCCAGAAACCGGTCCTCGGAAGCTTGTTTCCGGTCCAGGGAAGGCATGGCTTGGCAGTTTGGGCTGGACTGGTCCCATGAGGCACAGGGTCAGACTGATTTGCATATGGCCATGTCTGAACTGGGGTGGTGTGGAGTGCAAAAAAACGATGGATTTAGGCCCAGATCTCTGTACTGGGGTGAATGTATGACATTGTCCTGCATTCTGTCCATCAACTGTGGTTTTTGCATTTGTCACCCCGAGTGGGATGGGTATGCTCAGACATGAGTCCCATGCTCTCCACACCACTGGATTCAATCAAGCCGGGCTGAAGACGGCTGGAATGCCAGAAACCGGTCCTCGGAAGCTTGTTTCCGGTCCAGAGAAGGCATGGATTGGCAGTTCGGGCTGAACTGTTCCCATGAGGCACAGGGTCAGACTGATTTGCATATGGCCATGTCTGAACTGGGGTGGTGTGGAGTGCAAAAAACGATGGATTTAGGCCCAGATCTCTGTACTGGGGTGAATGTATGACATTGTTCTGCATTCTGTCCATCAACTGTGGTTTTTGCATTTGTCACCTGGAGTGGGATGGGTATCCTCAGACGTGAGTCCCATGCACTCCACACCACTGGATTCAAGCAAGCCCGGCTGAAGACAGATGGAATGCCAGAAACCGGTCATCGGAAGCTTGTTTACGGTCCAGGGAAGGCATGGCTTGTCAGTTTTTGCTGGACTGTTCCCAAGAGGCACAGGGTCAGACTGATTTGCATATGGCCATGTCTGAACCGGGGTGGTGTGGAGTGCAAAAAAAACAATGGATTTAGGCCCAGATCTCTGTACTGGGGTGAATGTATGACATTGTTCTGCATTCTGTCCATCAACTGTGGTTTTCGCATTTGTCACCCTGAGTGGGATGGGTATGCTCAGACGTGAGTCCCATGCACTCCACACCACTGTATTCCAGCAAGCCGGGCTGAAGGCGGCTGGAATGCCAGAAACCGGTGGTCGGAAGCTTGTTTCCGGTCCAGGGAAGGCATGGCTTGGCAGTTCGGGCTGGACTGTTCCCATGAGGCACAGGGTCAGACTGATTTGCATATGGCCATGTCTGAACTGGGGTGGTGTGGAGTGCAAAAAAACGATGGATTTAGGCCCAGGTCTCTGTATTGGGGTGAATGTGAGACATTGTTCTGCATTCTGTCCATCAACTGTGGTTTTTGCATTTGTCACCCCGAGTGGGATGGGTATGCTCAGACGTGAGTCCCATGCTCTCCACACCACTGGATTCAAGCAAGCCGGGCTGAAGACGGCTGAAATGCCAGAAACCGGTCCTCGGAAGCTTGTTTCCCGTCCTGGGAAGGTATGGCTTGGCAGTTTGGGCTGGACTGTTCCCATGAGGCACAGGGTCTGACTGATTTGCATATGGCCATGTCTGCACTGGGGTGGTGTGGAGTGCAAAAAAGCGATGGATTTAGGCCCAGATCTCTGTACTGGGGTGAATGTATGTCATCGTTCTGCATTCTGTCCATCAACTGTGGTTTTTGCATTTGTCACCCCGAGTGGGATGGGTATGTTCAGACGTAAGTCCCATGCCCTCCATACGATTGGATTCAAGCAAGCCGGGCTGAAGACAGCTGGAATGCCAGAAACCGGTCCTCGGAAGCTTGTTTCCGGTCCAGGGAAGGCATGGCTTGGCAGTTCGGGCTGGACTGGTCCAATGAGGCACAGGGTCAGACTGATTTGCATATAGCCATGTCTGAACTGGGGTGGTGTGGAGTGCAAAAAAACTACGGATTTAGGCCCAGATCTCTGTACTGGGATGAATGTATGACATTGTTCTGCATTCTGTCCATCAACTGTGGTTTTTGCATTTGTCACCCCGAGTGGGATGGGTATGCTCAAACGTGAGTCCCATGCTCTTCACACCACTGGATTCAAGCAAGCCGTCCTGAAGACGGCTGAAATGCTAGAAACCGGTCCTCGGAAGCTTGTTTGCGGTCCAGGAAAGGCATGACTTGGCAGTTTGGGCTGGACTGTTCCCATGAGGCACAGGGTCAGACTGATTTGCATATGGCCATGTCTGAACTGGGGTGGTGTGGAGTGCAGAAAAACAATGGATATAGGCCCAGATCTCTGTACTGGGGTGAATGTATGACATTGTTCTGCATTCTGTCAATCAACTGTGGTTTTTGCATTTGTCGACCCGAGTGGGATGGGTATACTCCGACGTGAGTCCCATGCTCTCCACACCACTGGATTCAAGCAAACCGGACTGAAGACTGCTGGAATGCCAGAAACCGGTCCTTGGAAGCTTGTTTCCAAGCCAGAGAAGGCATGGATTGGCAGTTTGGGCTGAACTGTTCCCATGAGGCGCAGGGTCAGACTGATTTGCATATGGCCATGTCTGAACTGGGGTGGTGTGGAGTGCAAAAAACGATGGATTTAGGCCCAGATCTCTGTAATGGGGTGAATGTATGACATTGTTCTGCATTCTGTCCATCAACTGTGGTTTTTGCATTTGTCTCCTCGAGTGGGATGGGTATCCTCAGACGTGAGTCCCATGCACTCCACACCACTGGATTCAAGCAAGCCGGGCTGAAGACGGCTGGAATGCCAGAAACCGGTGTTCGGAAGCTTGTTTCCGGTCCAGGGAAGGCATGGCTTGGCAGTTCGGGCTGGACTGTTCCCATGATGCACAGGGTCAGACTGATTTGCATATGGCCATGTCTGAACTGGGGTGGTGTGGAGTGCAAAAAAACGATGGATTTAGGCCCAGATCTCTATATTGGGGTGAATGTGAGACATTGTTCTGCATTCTGTCCATCAACTGTGGTTTTTGCATTTGTCACCCCGAGTGGGATGGGTATGCTCAGACGTGAGTCCCATGCGCTCCACACCACTGGATTCAAGCAAGCCGGGCTGAAGACGGCTGAAATGCCAGAAACCGGTCCTCGGAAGCTTGTTTCCCGTCCTGGGAAGGTATGGCTTGGCAGTTCGGGCTGGACTGTTCCCATGAGGCACAGGGTCTGACTGATTTGCATATGGCCATGTCTGCACTGGGGTGGTGTGGAGTGCAAAAAAGCGATGGATTTAGGCCCAGATCTCTGTACTGGGGTGAATGTATGACATCGTTCTGCATTCTGTCCATCAACTGTGGTTTTTGCATTTGTCACCCCGAGTGGGATGGGTATGCTCAGACATGAGTCCCATGCTCTCCACACCACTGGATTCAAGCAAGCCGGGCTGAAGACGGCTGGAATGTCAGAAACCGGTCCTCGGAAGCTTGTTTCCGGTACAGGGAAGGCATGGCTTGGCAGTTGGGGCTGGACTGTTCCCATGAGGCACAGGGTCAGACTGATTTGCATATGGCCATGTCTGAACAGGGGTGGTGTGGAGTGCAAAAAAACTATGGATTTAGGCCCAGATCTCTGTACTGGGGTGAATGTATGACATTGTTCTGCATTCTGTCCATCAACTGTGGTTTTTGCATTTGTCACCCCGAGTGGGATGGGTATGCTCAGACATGAGTCCTATGCTCTCCACACCACTGGATTCAAGCAAGCCGGGCTGAAGATGGCTGGAATGCCAGAAACCGGTCCTCGGAAGCTTGTTTCCGGTCCAGAGAAGGCATGGATTGGCAGTTCGGGCTGAACTGTTCCCATGAGGCACAGGGTCAGACTGATTTGCATATGGCCATGTCTGAACTGGGGTGGTGTGGAGTGCAAAAAACGATGGATTTAGGCCCAGATCTCTGTACTGGGGTGAATGTATGACATTGTTCTGCATTCTGTCGATCAACTGTGGTTTTTGCATTTGTCACCTCGAGTGGGATGGGTATCCTCAGACGTGAGTCCCATGCACTCCACACCACTGGATTCAAGCAAGCCGGGCTGAAGACGGATGGAATTCCAGAAACCGGTCCTCGGAAGCTTGTTTACGGTCCAGGGAAGGCATGGCTTGTCAGTTTATGCTGGACTGTTCCCATGAGGCACAGGGTCAGACTGATTTGCATATGGCCATGTCTGAACCGGGGTGGTGTGGAGTGCAAAAAAAACAATGGATTTAGGCCCAGATCTCTGTACTGGGGTGAATGTATGACATTGTTCAGCATTCTGTCCATCAACTGTGGTTTTTGCATTTGTCACCCCGAGTGGGATGGGTATGCTCAGACATGAGTCCCATGCTCTCCACACCACTGGATTCAAGCAAGCCGTGCTGAAGACGGCTGGAATGCCAGAAACTGGTGTTCGGAAGCTTGTTTCCGGTCCAGGGAAGGCATGGCTTGGCAGTTCGGGCTGGACTGTTCCCATGAGGCACAGGGTCAGACTGATTTGCATATTGCCATGTCTGAACTGGGGTGGTGTGGAAAGCAAAAAAACGATGGATTTAGGCCCAGATCTCTGTAATGGGGTGAATGTATGACATTGTTCTGCATTCTGTCCATCAACTGTGGTTTTTGCATTTGTCACCCTGAGTGGGATGGGTATGCTCAGACGTGAGTCCCATGCTCTCCACACCACTGTATTCCAGCAAGCCGGGCTGAAGACGGCTGGAATGCCAGAAACCGGTGTTCGGAAGCTTGTTTCCGGTCCAGGGAAGGCATGGCTTGGCAGTTCGGGCTGGACTGTTCCCATGAGGCACAGGGTCAGACTGATTTGCATATGGCCATGTCTGTACTGGGGTGGTGTGGAGTGAAAAAAAACGATGGATTTAGGCCCAGATCTCTGTATTGGGGTGAATGTGAGACATTGTTCTGCATTCTGTCCATCAACTGTGGTTTTTGCATTTGTCACCCCGAGTAGGATGGGTATGCTCAGACGTGAGTCCCATGCTCTCCACACCACTGGATTCAAGCAAGCCGGGCTGAAGACGGCTGAAATGCCAGAAACCGGTCCTCGGAAGCTTGTTTCCCGTCCTGGGAAGGTATGGCTTGGCAGTTCGGGCTGGACTGTTCCCATGAGGCACAGGGTCTGACTGATTTGCATATGGCCATGTCTGCACTGGGGTGGTGTGGAGTGCAAAAAAGCGATGGATTTAGGCCCAGATCTCTGTACTGGGGTGAATGTATGACATCGTTCTGCATTCTGTCCATCAACTGTGGTTTTTGCATTTGTCACCCCGAGTGGGATGTGTATGCTCAGACATGAGTCCCATGCTCTCCACACCACTGGATTCAAGCAAGACGGGCTGAAGACGGCTGGAAGGCCAGAAACCGGTCCTCGGAAGCTTGTTTCCGGTCCAGAGAAGGCATGGATTGGCAGTTCGGGCTGAACTGTTCCCATGAGGCACAGGGTCAGACTGATTTGCATATGGCCATGTCTGAACTGGGGTGGTGTGGAGTGCAAAAAAACGATGGATTTAGGCCCAGATCTCTGTACTGGGGTGCATGTAGGACATTGTTCTGCATTCTGTCCATCAACTGTGGTTTTTGCATTTGTCACCTCGAGTGGGATGGGTATGCTCAGACGTGAGTCCCATGCTCTCCACACCACTGGATTCAAGCAAGCCGTGCTGAAGACGGCTGAAATGCCAGAAACCGGTCCTCGGAAGCTTGTTTCCCGTCCTGGGAAGGTATGGCTTGGCAGTTCGGGCTGGACTGTTCCCATGAGGCACAGGGTCTGACTGATTTGCATATGGCCATGTCTGCACTGGGGTGGTGTGGAGTGCAAAAAAGCGATGGATTTAGGCCCAGATCTCTGTACTGGGGTGAATGTATGACATCGTTCTGCATTCTGTCCATCAACTGTGGTTTTTGCATTTGTCAGCCCGAGTGGGATGGGTATGTTCAGACGTAAGTCCCATGCCCTCCATACGATTGGATTCAAGCAAGCCGGGCTGAAGACAGCTGGAATGCCAGAAACCGGTCCTCAGAAGCTTGTTTCCGGTCCAGGGAAGGCATGGCTTGGCAGTTTTGGCTGGACTGGTCCCATGAGGCACAGGGTCAGACTGATTTGCATATGGCCATGTCTGAACTGGGGTGGTGTGGAGTGCAAAAAAACAACGGATTTAGGCCCAGATCTCTGTACTGGGATGAATGTATGACATTGTTCTGCATTCTGTCCATCAACTGTGGTTTTTGCATTTGTCACCCCGAGTGGGATGGGTATGCTCAAACGTGAGTCCCATGCTCTTCACACCACTGGATTCAAGCAAGCCGTCCTGAAGACGGCTGAAATGCTAGAAACCGGTCCTCGGAAGCTTGTTTGCGGTCCAGGAAAGGCATGACTTGGCAGTTTGGGCTGGACTGTTCCCATGAGGCACAGGGTCAGACTGATTTGCATATGGCCATGTCTGAACTGGGGTGGTGTGGAGTGCAGAAAAACAATGGATATAGGCCCAGATCTCTGTACTGGGGTGAATGTATGACATTGTTCTGCATTCTGTCAATCAACTGTGGTTTTTGCATTTGTCGACCCGAGTGGGATGGGTATACTCCGACGTGAGTCCCATGCTCTCCACACCACTGGATTCAAGCAAACCGGGCTGAAGACTGCTGGAATGCCAGAAACCGGTCCTTGGAAGCTTGTTTCCAAGCCAGAGAAGGCATGGATTGGCAGTTTGGGCTGAACTGTTCCCATGAGGCGCAGGGTCAGACTGATTTGCATATGGCCATGTCTGAACTGGGGTGGTGTGGAGTGCAAAAAACGATGGATTTAGGCCCAGATCTCTGTACTAGGGTGAATGTATGACATTGTTCTGCATTCTGTCCATCAACTGTGGTTTTTGCATTTGTCTCCTCGAGTGGGATGGGTATCCTCAGACGTGAGTCCCATGCACTCCACACCACTGGATTCAAGCAAGCCGGGCTGAAGACGGCTGGAATGCCAGAAACCGGTGCTCGGAAGCTTGTTTCCGGTCCAGGGAAGGCATGGCTTGGCAGTTCGGGCTGAACTGTTCCCATGAGGCACAGGGTCAGACTGATTTGCATATTGTCATGTCTGAACTGGGGTGGTGTGGAAAGCAAAAAAACGATGGATTTAGGCCCAGATCTCTGTAATGGGGTGAATGTATGACATTGTTCTGCATTCTGTCCATCAACTGTGGTTTTTGCATTTGTCACCCTGAGTGGGATGGGTATGCTCAGACGTGAGTCCCATGCTCTCCACACCACTGTATTCCAGCAAGCCGGGCTGAAGATGGCTGGAATGCCAGAAACCGGTGTTCGGAAGCTTGTTTCCGGTCCAGGGAAGGCATGGCTTGGCAGTTCGGGCTGGACTGTTCCCATGAGGCACAGGGTCTGACTGATTTGCATATGGCCATGTCTGCACTGGGGTGGTGTGGAGTGCAAAAAAGCGATGGATTTAGGCCCAGATCTCTGTACTGGGGTGAATGTATGACATCGTTCTGCATTCTGTCCATCAACTGTGGTTTTTGCATTTGTCACCCCGAGTGGGATGGGTATGCTCAGACATGAGTCCCATGCTCTCCACACCACTGGATTCAAGCAAGCCGGGCTGAAGACGGCTGGAATGCCAGAAACCGGTCCTCGGAAGCTTGTTTCCGGTACAGGGAAGGCATGGCTTGGCAGTTGGGGCTGGACTGTTCCCATGAGGCACAGGGTCAGACTGATTTGCATATGGCCATGTCTGAACTGGGGTGGTGTGGAGTGCAAAAAACCGATGGATTTAGGCCCAGATCTCTGTACTGGGGTGAATGTATGACATTGTTCTGCATTCTGTCCATCAACTGTGGTTTTTGCATTTGTCACCCCGAGTGGGATGGGTATGCTCAGACATGAGTCCCCTGCTCTCCACACCACTGGATTCAAGCAAGCCGGGCTGAAGATGGCTGGAATGCCAGAAACTGGTCCTCGGAAGCTTGTTTCCGGTCCAGAGAAGGCATGGATTGGCAGTTCGGGCTGAATGTTCCCATGAGGCACAGGGTCAGACTGATTTGCATATGGCCATGTCTGAACTGGGGTGGTGTGGAGTGCAAAAATTGATGGATTTAGGCCCAGATCTCTGTACTGGGGTGAATGTATGACATTGTTCTGCATTCTGTCCATCAACTGTGGTTTTTGCATTTGTCACCTCGAGTGGGATGGGTATCCTCAGACGTGAGTCCCATGCACTCCACACCACTGGATTTAAGCAAGCCGGGCTGAAGACGGATGGAATTCCAGAAACCGGTCCTCGGAAGCTTGTTTACTGTCCAGGGAAGGCATGGCTTGTCAGTTTATGCTGGACTGTTCCCATGAGGCACAGGGTCAGACTGATTTGCATATGGCCATGTCTGAACCGGGGTGGTGTGGAGTGCAAAAAAAACAATGGATTTAGGCCCAGATCTCTGTACTGGGGTGAATGTATGACATTGTTCTGCATTCTGTCCATCAACTGTGGTTTTTGCATTTGTCACCCCGAGTGGGATGGGTATGCTCAGACATGAGTCCCATGCTCTCCACACCACTGGATTCAAGCAAGCCGTGCTGAAGACGGCTGGAATGCCAGAAACCGGTCCTCGGAAGCTTGTTTCCGGTCCAGGGAACGCATGGCTTGGCAGTTCGGGCTGGACTGTTCCCATGAGGCACAGGGTCAGACTGATTTGCATATTGCCATGTCTGAACTGGGGTGGTGTGGAAAGCAAAAAAACGATGGATTTAGGCCCAGATCTCTGTAATGGGGTGAATGTATGACATTGTTCTGCATTCTGTCCATCAACTGTGGTTTTTGCATGTGTCACCCTGAGTGGGATGGGTATGCTCAGACGTGAGTCCCATGCTCTCCACACCACTGTATTCCAGCAAGCCGGGCTGAAGACGGCTGGAATGCCAGAAACCGGTGTTCGGAAGCTTGTTTCCGGTCCAGGGAAGGCATGGCTTGGCAGTTCGGGCTGGACTGTTCCCATGAGGCACAGGGTCAGACTGATTTGCATATGGCCATGCCTGAACTGGGGTGGTGTGGAGTGCAAAAAAACGATGGATTTAGGCCCAGATCTCTGTATTGGGGTGAATGTGAGACATTGTTCTGCATTCTGTCCAACAACTGTGGTTTTTGCATTTGTCACCCCGAGTAGGATGGGTATGCTCAGACGTGAGTCCCATGCTCTCCACACCACTGGATTCAAGCAAGCCGGGCTGAAGATGGCTGAAATGCCAGAAACCGGTCCTCGGAAGCTTGTTTCCCGTCCTGGGAAGGTATGGCTTGGCAGTTCGGGCTGGACTGTTCCCATGAGGCATAGGGTCTGACTGATTTGCATATGGCCATGTCTGCACTGGGGTGGTGTGGAGTGCAAAAAAGCGATGGATTTAGGCCCAGATCTCTGTACTGGGGTGAATGTATGACATCGTTCTGCATTCTGTCCATCAACTGTGGTTTTTGCATTTGTCACCCCGAGTGGGATGTGTATGCTCAGGCATGAGTCCCATGCTCTCCACACCACTGGATTCAAGCAAGCCGGGCTGAAGACGGCTGGAATGCCAGAAACCGGTCCTCGGAAGCTTGTTTCCGGTCCAGAGAAGGCATGGATTGGCAGTTCGGGCTGAACTGTTCCCATGAGGCACAGGGTCAGACTGATTTGAATATGGCCATGTCTGAACTGGGGTGGTGTGGAGTGCAAAAAAACGATGGATTTAGGACCAGATCTCTGTACTGGGGTGAATGTAGGACATTGTTCTGCATTCTGTCCATCAACGGTGGTTTTTGCATTTGTCACCCCGAGTGGGATGGGTATGCTCAGACGTGAGTCCCATGCTCTCCACACCACTGGATTCAAGCAAGCCGTGCTGAAGAAGGCTGAAATGCCAGAAACCGGTCCTCGGAAGCTTGTTTCCCGTCCTGGGAAGGTATGGCTTGGCAGTTCGGGCTGGACTGTTCCCATGAGGCACAGGGTCTGACTGATTTGCATATGGCCATTTCTTCACTGGGGTGGTGTGGAGTGCAAAAAAGCGATGGATTTAGGCCCAGATCTCTGTACTGGGGTGAATGTATGACATCGTTCTGCATTCTGTCCATCAACTGTGGTTTTTGCATTTGTCACCCCGAGTGGGATGGGTATGCTCAGACATGAGTCCCATGCTCTCCACACCACTGGATTCAAGCAAGCCGGGCTGAAGACGGCTGGAATGCCAGAAACCGGTTCTCGGAAGCTTGTTTCCGGTCCAGAGAAGGCATGGATTGGCAGTTCGGGCTGAACTGTTCCCATGAGGCACAGGGTCAGACTGATTTGCATATGGCCATGTCTGAACTGGGGTGGTGTGGAGTGCAAAAAAACGATGGATTTAGGCCCAGATCTCTGTACTGGGGTGAATGTAGGACATTGTTCTGCATTCTGTCCATCAACTGTGGTTTTTGCATTTGTCACCCCGAGTGGGATGGGTATGCTCAGACGTGAGTCCCATGCTCTCCACACCACTGGATTCAAGCAAGCCGTGCTGAAGACGGCTGAAATGCCAGAAACCGGTCCTCGGAAGCTTGTTTCCCGTCCTGGGAAGGTATGGCTTGGCAGTTCGGGCTGGACTGTTCC
This sequence comes from Lissotriton vulgaris, assembly GCF_964263255.1. Classification (NCBI taxonomy): domain Eukaryota; kingdom Metazoa; phylum Chordata; class Amphibia; order Caudata; family Salamandridae; genus Lissotriton; species Lissotriton vulgaris. The sequence goes on along the minus strand of NW_028243351.1, from coordinate 74,242 downwards.
CATGAGGCACAGGGTCTGACTGATTTGCATATGGCCATGTCTGCACTGGGGTGGTGTGGAGTGCAAAAAAGCGGTGGATTTAGGCCCAGATCTCTGTACTGGGGTGAATGTATGACATCGTTCTGCATTCTGTCCATCAACTGTGGTTTTTGCATTTGTCACCCCGAGTGGGATGGGTATGCTCAGACATGAGTCCCATGCTCTCCACACCACTGGATTCAAGCAAGCCGGGCTGAAGACGGCTGGAATGTCAGAAACCGGTCCTCGGAAGCTTGTTTCCGGTCCAGAGAAAGCATGGATTGGCAGTTCGGGCTGAACTGTTCCCATGAGGCACAGGGTCAGACTGATTTGCATATGGCCATGTCTGAACTGGGGTGGTGTGGAGTGCAAAAAAACGATGGATTTAGGCCCAGATCTCTGTACTGGGGTGAATGTATGACATTGTTCTGCATTCTGTCCATCAACTGTGGTTTTTGCATTTGTCACCCCGAGTGGGATGGGTATGCTCAGACATGAGTCCCATGCTCTCCACACCACTGGATTCAATCAAGCCGGGCTGAAGACGGCTGGAATGCCAGAAACCGGTCCTCGGAAGCTTGTTTCCGGTCCAGAGAAGGCATGGATTGGCAGTTCGGGCTGAACTGTTCCCATGAGGCACAGGGTCAGACTGATTTGCATATGGCCATGTCTGAACTGGGGTGGTGTGGAGGGCAAAAAACGATGGATTTAGGCCCAGATCTCTGTACTGGGGTGAATGTATGACATTGTTCTGCATTCTGTCCATCAACTGTGGTTTTTGCATTTGTCACCTCGAGTGGGATGGGAATCCTCAGACGTGAGTCCCATGCACTCCACACCACTGGATTCAAGCAAGCCGGGCTGAAGACAGATGGAATGCCAGAAACCGGTCATCGGAAGCTTGTTTACGGTCAAGGGAAGGCATGGCTTGTCAGTTTTTGCTGGACTTTTCCCAAGAGGCACAGGGTCAGACTGATTTGCATATGGCCATGTCTGAACCGGGGTGGTGTGGAGTGCAAAAAAAACAATGGATTTAGGCCCAGATCTCTGTACTGGGGTGAATGTATGACATTGTTCTGCATTCTGTCCATCAACTGTGGTTTTTACATTTGTCACCCCGAGTGGGATGGGTATGCTCAGACGTGAGTCCCATGCTCTCCACACCACTGGATTCAAGCAAGCCGGGCTGAAGACGGCTGGAATGCCAGAAACCGGTCCTCGGAAGCTTGTTTCCGGTCCAGGGAAGGCATGGCTTGGCAGATCGGGCTGGACTGTTCCCATGAGGCACAGGGTCAGACTGATTTGCATATTGCCATGTCTGAACTGGGGTGGTGTGGAAAGCAAAAAAATGATGGATTTAGGCCCAGATCTCTGTAATGGGGTGAATGTATGACATTGTTCTGCATTCTGTCCATCAACTGTGGTTTTTGCATTTGTCACCCTGAGTGGGATGGGTATGCTCAGACGTGAGTCCCATGCTCTCCACACCACTGTATTCCAGCAAGCCGGGCTGAAGACGGCTGGAATGCCAGAAACCGGTGTTCGGAAGCTTGTTTCCGGTCCTGGGAAGGATGGGTATGCTCAGACGTGAGTCCCATGCTCTCCACACCACTGGATTCAAGCAAGCCGGGCTGAAGACGGCTGAAATGCCAGAAACCGGTCCTCGGAAGCTTGTTTCCCGTCCTGGGAAGGCATGGCTTGGCAGTTCGGGCTGGACTGTTCCCATGAGGCACAGGGTCAGACTGATTTGCATATGGCCATGTCTGAACTGGGGTGGTGTGGAGTGCAAAAAAGCGATGGATTTAGGCCCAGATCTCTGTACTGGGGTGAATGTATGACATCGTTCTGCATTCTGTCCATCAACTGTGGTTTTTGCATTGGTCACCCCGAGTGGGATGGGTATGTTCAGACGTAAGTCCCATGCCCTCCATACGATGGGATTCAAGCAAGCCGGGCTGAAGACAGCTGGAATGCCAGAAACCGGTCCTCGGAAGCTTGTTTCCGGTCCAGGGAAGGCATGGCTTGGCAGTTCGGGCTGGACTGTTCCCATGAGGCACAGGGTCTGACTGATTTGCATATGGCCATGTCTGCACTGGGGTTGTGTGGAGTGCAAAAAAGCGATGGATTTAGGCCCAGATCTCTGTACTGGGGTGAATGTATGACATCGTTCTGCATTCTGTCCATCAACTGTGGTTTTTGCATTTGTCACCCCGAGTGGGATGTGTATGCTCAGACATGAGTCCCATGCTCTCCACACCACTGGATTCAAGCAAGCCGGGCTGAAGACGGCTGGAATGCCAGAAACCGGTCCTCGGAAGCTTGTTTCCGGTCCAGAGAAGGCATGGATTGGCAGTTCGGGCTGAACTGTTCCCATGAGGCACAGGGTCAGACTGATTTGCATATGGCCATGTCTGAACTGGGGTGGTGTGGAGTGCAAAAAAACGATGGATTTAGGCCCAGATCTCTGTACTGGGGTGAATGTAGGACATTGTTCTGCATTCTGTCCATCAACTGTGGTTTTTGCATTTGTCACCCCGAGTGGGATGGGTATGCTCAGACGTGAGTCCCATGCTCTCCACACCACTGGATTCAAGCAAGCCGTGCTGAAGACGGCTGAAATGCCAGAAACCGGTCCTCGGAAGCTTGTTTCCCGTCCTGGGAAGGTATGGCTTGGCAGTTCGGGCTGGACTGTTCCCATGAGGCACAGGGTCTGACTGATTTGCATATGGCCATGTCTGCACTGGGGTGGTGTGGAGTGCAAAAAAGCGGTGGATTTAGGCCCAGATCTCTGTACTGGGGTGAATGTATGACATCGTTCTGCATTCTGTCCATCAACTGTGGTTTTTGCATTTGTCACCCCGAGTGGGATGGGTATGCTCAGACATGAGTCCCATGCTCTCCACACCACTGGATTCAAGCAAGCCGGGCTGAAGACGGCTGGAATGTCAGAAACCGGTCCTCGGAAGCTTGTTTCCGGTCCAGAGAAAGCATGGATTGGCAGTTCGGGCTGAACTGTTCCCATGAGGCACAGGGTCAGACTGATTTGCATATGGCCATGTCTGAACTGGGGTGGTGTGGAGTGCAAAAAAACGATGGATTTAGGCCCAGATCTCTGTACTGGGGTGAATGTATGACATTGTTCTGCATTCTGTCCATCAACTGTGGTTTTTGCATTTGTCACCCCGAGTGGGATGGGTATGCTCAGACATGAGTCCCATGCTCTCCACACCACTGGATTCAATCAAGCCGGGCTGAAGACGGCTGGAATGCCAGAAACCGGTCCTCGGAAGCTTGTTTCCGGTCCAGAGAAGGCATGGATTGGCAGTTCGGGCTGAACTGTTCCCATGAGGCACAGGGTCAGACTGATTTGCATATGGCCATGTCTGAACTGGGGTGGTGTGGAGGGCAAAAAACGATGGATTTAGGCCCAGATCTCTGTACTGGGGTGAATGTATGACATTGTTCTGCATTCTGTCCATCAACTGTGGTTTTTGCATTTGTCACCTCGAGTGGGATGGGAATCCTCAGACGTGAGTCCCATGCACTCCACACCACTGGATTCAAGCAAGCCGGGCTGAAGACAGATGGAATGCCAGAAACCGGTCATCGGAAGCTTGTTTACGGTCAAGGGAAGGCATGGCTTGTCAGTTTTTGCTGGACTTTTCCCAAGAGGCACAGGGTCAGACTGATTTGCATATGGCCATGTCTGAACCGGGGTGGTGTGGAGTGCAAAAAAAACAATGGATTTAGGCCCAGATCTCTGTACTGGGGTGAATGTATGACATTGTTCTGCATTCTGTCCATCAACTGTGGTTTTTACATTTGTCACCCCGAGTGGGATGGGTATGCTCAGACGTGAGTCCCATGCTCTCCACACCACTGGATTCAAGCAAGCCGGGCTGAAGACGGCTGGAATGCCAGAAACCGGTCCTCGGAAGCTTGTTTCCGGTCCAGGGAAGGCATGGCTTGGCAGATCGGGCTGGACTGTTCCCATGAGGCACAGGGTCAGACTGATTTGCATATTGCCATGTCTGAACTGGGGTGGTGTGGAAAGCAAAAAAATGATGGATTTAGGCCCAGATCTCTGTAATGGGGTGAATGTATGACATTGTTCTGCATTCTGTCCATCAACTGTGGTTTTTGCATTTGTCACCCTGAGTGGGATGGGTATGCTCAGACGTGAGTCCCATGCTCTCCACACCACTGTATTCCAGCAAGCCGGGCTGAAGACGGCTGGAATGCCAGAAACCGGTGTTCGGAAGCTTGTTTCCGGTCCTGGGAAGGATGGGTATGCTCAGACGTGAGTCCCATGCTCTCCACACCACTGGATTCAAGCAAGCCGGGCTGAAGACGGCTGAAATGCCAGAAACCGGTCCTCGGAAGCTTGTTTCCCGTCCTGGGAAGGCATGGCTTGGCAGTTCGGGCTGGACTGTTCCCATGAGGCACAGGGTCAGACTGATTTGCATATGGCCATGTCTGAACTGGGGTGGTGTGGAGTGCAAAAAAGCGATGGATTTAGGCCCAGATCTCTGTACTGGGGTGAATGTATGACATCGTTCTGCATTCTGTCCATCAACTGTGGTTTTTGCATTTGTCACCCCGAGTGGGATGGGTATGTTCAGACGTAAGTCCCATGCCCTCCATACGATGGGATTCAAGCAAGCCGGGCTGAAGACAGCTGGAATGCCAGAAACCGGTCCTCGGAAGCTTGTTTCCGGTCCAGGGAAGGCATGGCTTGGCAGTTTGGGCTGGACTGGTCCCATGAGGCACAGGGTCAGACTGATTTGCATATGGCCATGTCTGAACTGGGGTGGTGTGGAGTGCAAAAAAACAACGGATTTAGGCCCAGATCTCTGTACTGGGATGAATGTATGACATTGTTCTGCATTCTGTCCATCAACTGTGGTTTTTGCATTTGTCACCCCGAGTGGGATGGGTATGCTCAAACGTGAGTCCCATGCTCTTCACACCACTGGATTCAAGCAAGCCGTCCTGAAGACGGCTGAAATGCTAGAAACCGGTCCTCGGAAGCTTGTTTGCGGTCCAGGAAAGGCATGACTTGGCAGTTTGGGCTGGACTGTTTCCATGAGGCACAGGGTCAGACTGATTTGCATATGGCCATGTCTGAACTGGGGTGGTGTGGAGTGCAGAAAAACAATGGATATAGGCCCAGATCTCTGTACTGGGGTGAATGTATGACATTGTTCTGCATTCTGTCAATCAACTGTGGTTTTTGCATTTGTCGACCTGAGTGGGATGGGTATACTCCGACGTGAGTCCCATGCTCTCCACACCACTGGATTCAAGCAAACCGGGCTGAAGACTGCTGGAATGCCAGAAACCGATCCTTGGAAGCTTGTTTCCAAGCCAGAGAAGGCATGGATTGGCAGTTTGGGCTGAACTGTTCCCATCAACTTGGTCGTGTAGGGCTTTGTGTGCGTGGTTGAGGAGGCGGAAGGTGATTCTTTTGTTGACGGGGAGCCAGTGAAGGTCTCTCAGATGTCCGCTGATGTGGCTGGTTCGTGGGATGTCGAGGATGAGTCTGGCTGAGGCGTTCTGGATCCGCTGGAGTCTCTTCTGGAGCTTGGCGGTGGTACCGGCGTAGAGGGCGTTGCCGTAGTCCAGTCGGCTGGTGACGAGGGCCTGGGTGACGGTCTTCCTGGTCTCGGTGGGGATCCACCGGAAGATCTTCCGTAGCATGCGTAGGATGTTGAAGCACGCCGAGGAGACGTTGTTGGCTTGCCTGGTCATGGAGAGGGAGGAGTCCAGGATGAAGCCCAGGTTGCGTGCATGGTCTGTCGGTTTGGGTGCGGAGCCCAGGGCGGGAGGCCACCAGGAGTCGTCCCAGGCGGAGGGGGAAGAGCCCAGGATGAGGACCTCCGTCTTGTCAGAGTTCAGTTTCAGGCGGCTGGTCGTCATCCACTCGGCTACCTCTTTCATCCCTTCGTGCAGGTTGGCTCTGGCGGAAGCGGGGTCGTTGGTCAGGGAGAGGATCAGCTGGGTGTCGTCGGCGTAGGAGATTATGCTGAGGCTGTGTTTGCGTACGATGGCCGCGAGGGGGCTCATGTAGACGTTGAAGAGGGTGTTCTCCACACCACTGTATTCCAGCAAGCCGGGCTGAAGACGGCTGGAATGCCAGAAACCGGTGTTCGGAAGCTTGTTTCCGGTCCAGGGAAGGCATGGCTTGGCAGTTCGGGCTGGACTGTTCCCATGAGGCACAGGGTCAGACTGATTTGCATATGGCCATGTCTGAACTGGGGTGGTGTGGAGTGCAAAAAAACGATGGATTTAGGCCCAGATCTCTGTATTGGGGTGAATGTGAGACATTGTTCTGCATTCTGTCCATCAACTGTGGTTTTTGCATTTGTCACCCCGAGTGGGATGGGTATGCTCAGACGTGAGTCCCATGCTCTCCACACCACTGGATTCAAGCAAGCCGGGCTGAAGACGGCTGAAATGCCAGAAACCGGTCCTCGGAAGCTTGTTTCCGGTCCAGGGAAGGCATGGCTTGGCAGTTCAGGCTGGACTGTTCCCATGAGGCACAGGGTCAGACTGATTTGCATATGGCCATGTCTGAACTGGGGGGGTGTGGAGTGCAAAAAACGATGGATTTAGGCCCAGATCTCTGTACTGGGGTGAATGTATGACATTGTTCTGCATTCTGTCCATCAACTGTGGTTTTTGCATTTATCACCTCGAGTGGGATGGGAATCCTCAGACGTGAGTCCCATGCACTCCACACCACTGGATTCAAGCAAGCCGGGCTGAAGACAGATGGAATGCCAGAAACCGGTCATCGGAAGCTTGTTTACGGTCCAGGGAAGGCATGGCTTGTCAGTTTTTGCTGGACTGTTCCCAAGAGGCACAGGGTCAGACTGATTTGCATATGGCCATGTCTGAACCGGGGTGGTGTGGAGTGCAAAAAAAACAATGGATCTAGGCCCAGATCTCTGTACTGGGGTGAATGTATGACATTGTTCTGCATTCTGTCCATCAACTGTGGTTTTTACATTTGTCACCCCGAGTGGGATGGGTATGCTCAGACGTGAGTCCCATGCTCTCCACACCACTGGATTCAAGCAAGCCGGGCTGAAGACGGCTGGAATGCCAGAAACCGGTCTTCGGAAGCTTGTTTCCGGTCCAGGGAAGGCATGGCTTGGCAGATCGGGCTGGACTGTTCCCATGAGGCACAGGGTCAGACTGATTTGCATATTGCCATGTCTGAACTGGGGTGGTGTGGAAAGCAAAAAAACGATGGATTTAGGCCCAGATCTCTGTAATGGGGTGAATGTATGACATTGTTCTGCATTCTGTCCATCAACTGTGGTTTTCGCATTTGTCACCCTGAGTGGGATGGGTATGCTCAGACGTGAGTCCCATGCTCTCCACACCACTGTATTCCAGCAAGCCGGGCTGAAGACGGCTGGAATGCCAGAAACCGGTGGTCGGAAGCTTGTTTCCGGTCCAGGGAAGGCATGGCTTGGCAGTTCGGGCTGGACTGTTCCCATGAGGCACAGGGTCAGACTGATTTGCATATGGCCATGTCTGAACTGGGGTGGTGTGGAGTGCAAAAAAACGATGGATTTAGGCCCAGGTCTCTGTATTGGGGTGAATGTGAGACATTGTTCTGCATTCTGTCCATCAACTGTGGTTTTTGCATTTGTCACCCCGAGTGGGATGGGTATGCTCAGACGTGAGTCCCATGCTCTCCACACCACTGGATTCAAGCAAGCCGGGCTGAAGACGGCTGAAATGCCAGAAACCGGTCCTCGGAAGCTTGTTTCCCGTCCTGGGAAGGTATGGCTTGGCAGTTCGGGCTGGACTGTTCCCATGAGGCACAGGGTCTGACTGATTTGCATATGGCCATGTCTGCACTGGGGTGGTGTGGAGTGCAAAAAAGCGATGGATTTAGGCCCAGATCTCTGTACTGGGGTGAATGTATGACATCGTTCTGCATTCTTTCCATCAACTGTGGTTTTTGCATTTGTCACCCCGAGTGGGATGGGTATGTTCAGACGTAAGTCCCATGCCCTCCATACGATTGGATTCAAGCAAGCCGGGCTGAAGACAGCTGGAATGCCAGAAACCGGTCCTCGGAAGCTTGTTTCCGGTCCAGGGAAGGCATGGCTTGGCAGTTCGGGCTGGACTGGTCCCATGAGGCACAGGGTCAGACTGATTTGCATATGGCCATGTCTGAACTGGGGTGGTGTGGAGTGCAAAAAAACTACGGATTTAGGCCCAGATCTCTGTACTGGGATGAATGTATGACATTGTTCTGCATTCTGTCCATCAACTGTGGTTTTTGCATTTGTCACCCCGAGTGGGATGGGTATGCTCAAACGTGAGTTCCATGCTCTTCACACCACTGGATTCAAGCAAGCCGTCCTGAAGACGGCTGAAATGCTAAAAGCCGGTCCTCGGAAGCTTGTTTGCGGTCCAGGAAAGGCATGACTTGGCAGTTTGGGCTGGACTGTTCCCATGAGGCACAGGGTCAGACTGATTTGCATATGGCCATGTCTGAACTGGGGTGGTGTGGAGTTCAGAAAAACAATGGATATAGGCCCAGATCTCTGTACTGGGGTGAATGTATGACATTGTTCTGCATTCTGTCAATCAACTGTGTTTTTTGCATTTGTCGACCCGAGTGGGATGGGTATACTCCGACGTGAGTCCCATGCTCTCCACACCACTGGATTCAAGCAAACCAGGCTGAAGACTGCTGGAATGCCAGAAACCGGTCCTTGGAAGCTTGTTTCCAAGCCAGAGAAGGCATGGATTGGCAGTTTGGGCTGAACTGTTCCCATGAGGCGCAGGGTCAGACTGATTTGCATATGGCCATGTCTGAACTGGGGTGGTGTGGAGTGCAAAAAACGATGGATTTAGGCCCAGATCTCTGTAATGGGGTGAATGTATGACATTGTTCTGCATTCTGTCCATCAACTGTGGTTTTTGCATTTGTCTCCTCGAGTAGGATGGGTATCCTCAGACGTGAGTCCCATGCACTCCACACCACTGGATTCAAGCAAGCCGGGCTGAAGACGGCTGAAATGCCAGAAACAGGTCCTCGGAAGCTTGTTTCCAGTCCAGGGAAGGCATGGCTTGGCAGTTCGGGCTGGACTGTTCCCATGAGGCACAGGGTCAGACTGATTTGCATATTGCCATGTCTGAACTGGGGTGGTGTGGAAAGCAAAAAAAGAATGGATTTAGGCCCAGATCTCTGTAATGGGGTGAATGTATGACATTGTTCTGCATTCTGTCCATCAACTGTGGTTTTTGCATTTGTCACCCTGAGTGGGATGGGTATGCTCAGGCGTGAGTCCCATGCTCTCCACACCACTGTATTCCAGCAAGCCGGGCTGAAGACGGCTGGAATGCCAGAAACCGGTGTTCGGAAGCTTGTTTCCGGTCCAGGGAAGGCATGGCTTGGCAGTTCGGGATGGACTGTTCCCATGAGGCACAGGGTCAGACTGATTTGCATATGGCCATGTCTGAACTGGGGTGGTGTGGAGTGCAAAAAAACGATGGATTTAGGCCCAGATCTCTGTATTGGGGTGAATGTGAGACATTGTTCTGCATTCTGTCCATCAACTGTGGTTTTTGCATTTGTCACCCCGAGTGGGATGGGTATGCTCAGACGTGAGTCCCATGCTCTCCACACCACTGGATTCAAGCAAGCCGGGCTGAAGACGGCTGAAATGCCAGAAACCGGTCCTCGGAAGCTTGTTTCCCGTCCTGGGAAGGTATGGCTTGGCAGTTCGGGCTGGACTGTTCCCATGAGGCACAGGGTCTGACTGATTTGCATATGGCCATGTCTGCACTGGGGTGGTGTGGAGTGCAAAAAAGCGATGGATTTTGGCCCAGATCTCTGTACTGGGGTGAATGTATGACATCGTTCTGCATTCTGTCCATCAACTGTGGTTTTTGCATTTGTCACCCCGAGTGGGATGGGTATGCTCAGACATGAGTCCCATGCTCTCCACACCACTGGATTCAAGCAAGCCGGGCTGAAGACGGCTGGAATGCCAGAAACCGGTCCTCGGAAGCTTGTTTCCCGTACAGGGAAGGCATGGCTTGGCAGTTGGGGCTGGACTGTTCCCATGAGGCACAGGATCAGACTGATTTGCATATGGCCATGTCTGAACTGGGGTGGTGTGGAGTGCAAAAAAACGATGGATTTAGGCCCAGATCTCTGTACTGGGGTGAATGTATGACATTGTTCTGCATTCTGTCCATCAACTGTGGTTTTTGCATTTGTCACCCCGAGTGGGATGAGTATGCTCAGGCATGAGTCCCATGCTCTCCACACCACTGGATTCAATCAAGCCGGGCTGAAGACGGCTGGAATGCCAGAAACCGGTCCTCGGAAGCTTGTTTCCGGTCCAGAGAAGGCATGGATTGGCAGTTCGGGCTGAACTGTTCCCATGAGGCACAGGGTCAGACTGATTTGCATATGGCCATGTCTGAACTGGGGTGGTGTGGAGTGCAAAAAACGATGGATTTAGGCCCAGATCTCTGTACTGGGGTGAATGTATGACATTGTTCTGCATTCTGTCCATCAACTGTGGTTTTTGCATTTGTCACCTGGAGTGGAATGGGTATCCTCAGACGTGAGTCCCATGCACTCCACACCACTGGATTCAAGCAAGCCGGGCTGAAGACAGATGGAATGCCAGAAACCGGTCATCGGAAGCTTGTTTACGGTCCAGGGAAGGCATGGCTTGTCAGTTTTTGCTGGACTGTTCCCAAGAGGCACAGGGTCAGACTGATTTGCATATGGCCATGTCTGAACCGGGGTGGTGTGGAGTGCAAAAAAAACAATGGATTTAGGCCCAGATCTCTGTACTGGGGTGAATGTATGACATTGTTCTGCATTCTGTCCATCAACTGTGGTTTTTACATTTGTCACCCCGAGTGGGATGGGTATGCTCAGACGTGAGTCCCATGCTCTCCACACCACTGGATTCAAGCAAGCCGGGCTGAAGACGGCTGGAATGCCAGAAACCGGTCCTCGGAAGCTTGTTTCCGGTCCAGGGAAGGCATGGCTTGGCAGATCGGGCTGGACTGTTCCCATGAGGGACAGGGTCAGACTGATTTGCATATTGCCATGTCTGAACTGGGGTGGTGTGGAAAGCAAAAAAACGATGGATTTAGGCCCAGATCTCTGTAATGGGGTGAATGTATGACATTGTTCTGCATTCTGTCCATCAACTGTGGTTTTCGCATTTGTCACCCTGAGTGGGATGGGTATGCTCAGACGTGAGTCCCATGCACTCCACACCACTGTATTCCAGCAAGCCGGGCTGAAGGCGGCTGGAATGCCAGAAACCGGTGGTCGGAAGCTTGTTTCCGGTCCAGGGAAGGCATGGCTTGGCAGTTCGGGCTGGACTGTTCCCATGAGGCACAGGGTCAGACTGATTTGCATATGGCCATGTCTGAACTGGGGTGGTGTGGAGTGCAAAAAAACAATGGATTTAGGCCCAGGTCTCTGTATTGGGGTGAATGTGAGACATTGTTCTGCATTCTGTCCATCAACTGTGGTTTTTGCATTTGTCACCCCGAGTGGGATGGGTATGCTCAGACGTGAGTCCCATGCTCTCCACACCACTGGATTCAAGCAAGCCGGGCTGAAGACGGCTGAAATGCCAGAAACCGGTCCTCGGAAGCTTGTTTCCCGTCCTGGGAAGGTATGGCTTGGCAGTTCGGGCTGGACTGTTCCCATGAGGCACAGGGTCTGACTGATTTGCATATGGCCATGTCTGCACTGGGGTGGTGTGGAGTGCAAAAAAGCGATGGATTTAGGCCCAGATCTCTGTACTGGGGTGAATGTATGACATCGTTCTGCATTCTGTCCATCAACTGTGGTTTTTGCATTTGTCACCCCGAGTGGGATGGGTATGTTCAGACGTAAGTCCCATGCCCTCCATACGATTGGATTCAAGCAAGCCGGGCTGAAGACAGCTGGAATGCCAGAAACCGGTCCTCGGAAGCTTGTTTCCGGTCCAGGGAAGGCATGGCTTGGCAGTTCGGGCTGGACTGGTCCAATGAGGCACAGGGTCAGACTGATTTGCATATAGCCATGTCTGAACTGGGGTGGTGTGGAGTGCAAAAAAACTACGGATTTAGGCCCAGATCTCTGTACTGGGATGAATGTATGACATTGTTCTGCATTCTGTCCATCAACTGTGGTTTTTGCATTTGTCACCCCGAGTGGGATGGGTATGCTCAAAAGTGAGTCCCATGCTCTTCACACCACTGGATTCAAGCAAGCCGTCCTGAAGACGGCTGAAATGCTAGAAACCGGTCCTCGGAAGCTTGTTTGCGGTCCAGGAAAGGCATGACTTGGCAGTTTGGGCTGGACTGTTCCCATGAGGCACAGGGTCAGACTGATTTGCATATGGCCATGTCTGAACTGGGGTGGTGTGGAGTGCAGAAAAACAATGGATATAGGCCCAGATCTCTGTACTGGGGTGAATGTATGACATTGTTCTGCATTCTGTCAATCAACTGTGGTTTTTGCATTTGTCGACCCGAGTGGGATGGGTATACTCCGACGTGAGTCCCATGCTCTCCACACCACTGGATTCAAGCAAACCGGGCTGAAGACTGCTGGAATGCCAGAAACCGGTCCTTGGAAGCTTGTTTCCAAGCCAGAGAAGGCATGGATTGGCAGTTTGGGCTGAACTGTTCCCATGAGGCGCAGGGTCAGACTGATTTGCATATGGCCATGTCTGAACTGGGGTGGTGTGGAGTGCAAAAAATGATGGATTTAGGCCCAGATCTCTGTAATGGGGTGAATGTATGACATTGTTCTGCATTCTGTCCATCAACTGTGGTTTTTGCATTTGTCTCCTCGAGTGGGATGGGTATCCTCAGACGTGAGTCCCATGCACTCCACACCACTGGATTCAAGCAAGCCGGGCTGAAGACGGCTGGAATGCCAGAAACAGGTCCTCGGAAGCTTGTTTCCAGTCCAGGGAAGGCATGGCTTAGCAGTTCGGGCTGGACTGTTCCCATGAGGCACAGGGTCAGACTGATTTGCATATGGCCATGTCTGAACCGGGGTGGTGTGGAGTGCAAAAAAAACAATGGATCTAGGCCCAGATCTCTGTACTGGGGTGAATGTATGACATTGTTCTGCATTCTGTCCATCAACTGTGGTTTTTACATTTGTCACCCCGAGTGGGATGGGTATGCTCAGACGTGAGTCCCATGCTCTCCACACCACTGGATTCAAGCAAGCCGGGCTGAAGACGGCTGGAATGCCAGAAACCGGTCTTCGGAAGCTTGTTTCCGGTCCAGGGAAGGCATGGCTTGGCAGATCGGGCTGGACTGTTCCCATTAGGCACAGGGTCAGACTGATTTGCATATTGCCATGTCTGAACTGGGGTGGTGTGGAAAGCAAAAAAACGATGGATTTAGGCCCAGATCTCTGTAATGGGGTGAATGTATGACATTGTTCTGCATTCTGTCCATCAACTGTGGTTTTCGCATTTGTCACCCTGAGTGGGATGGGTATGCTCAGACGTGAGTCCCATGCTCTCCACACCACTGTATTCCAGCAAGCCGGGCTGAAGACGGCTGGAATGCCAGAAACCGGTGGTCGGAAGCTTGTTTCCGGTCCAGGGAAGGCATGGCTTGGCAGTTCGGGCTGGACTGTTCCCATGAGGCACAGGGTCAGACTGATTTGCATATGGCCATGTCTGAACTGGGGTGGTGTGGAGTGCAAAAAAACGATGGATTTAGGCCCAGGTCTCTGTATTGGGGTGAATGTGAGACATTGTTCTGCATTCTGTCCATCAACTGTGGTTTTTGCATTTGTCACCCCGAGTGGGATGGGTATGCTCAGACGTGAGTCCCATGCTCTCCACACCACTGGATTCAAGCAAGCCGGGCTGAAGACGGCTGAAATGCCAGAAACCGGTCCTCGGAAGCTTGTTTCCCGTCCTGGGAAGGTATGGCTTGGCAGTTCGGGCTGGACTGTTCCCATGAGGCACAGGGTCTGACTGATTTGCATATGGCCATGTCTGCACTGGGGTGGTGTGGAGTGCAAAAAAGCGATGGATTTAGGCCCAGATCTCTGTACTGGGGTGAATGTATGACATCGTTCTGCATTCTTTCCATCAACTGTGGTTTTTGCATTTGTCACCCCGAGTGGGATGGGTATGTTCAGACGTAAGTCCCATGCCCTCCATACGATTGGATTCAAGCAAGCCGGGCTGAAGACAGCTGGAATGCCAGAAACCGGTCCTCGGAAGCTTGTTTCCGGTCCAGGGAAGGCATGGCTTGGCAGTTCCGGCTGGACTGGTCCCATGAGGCACAGGGTCAGACTGATTTGCATATGGCCATGTCTGAACTGGGGTGGTGTGGAGTGCAAAAAAACTACGGATTTAGGCCCAGATCTCTGTACTGGGATGAATGTATGACATTGTTCTGCATTCTGTCCATCAACTGTGGTTTTTGCATTTGTCACCCCGAGTGGGATGGGTATGCTCAAACGTGAGTTCCATGCTCTTCACACCACTGGATTCAAGCAAGCCGTCCTGAAGACGGCTGAAATGCTAGAAGCCGGTCCTCGGAAGCTTGTTTGCGGTCCAGGAAAGGCATGACTTGGCAGTTTGGGCTGGACTGTTCCCATGAGGCACAGGGTCAGACTGATTTGCATATGGCCATGTCTGAACTGGGGTGGTGTGGAGTTCAGAAAAACAATGGATATAGGCCCAGATCTCTGTACTGGGGTGAATGTATGACATTGTTCTGCATTCTGTCAATCAACTGTGTTTTTTGCATTTGTCGACCCGAGTGGGATGGGTATACTCCGACGTGAGTCCCATGCTCTCCACACCACTGGATTCAAGCAAACCAGGCTGAAGACTGCTGGAATGCCAGAAACCGGTCCTTGGAAGCTTGTTTCCAAGCCAGAGAAGGCATGGATTGGCAGTTTGGGCTGAACTGTTCCCATGAGGCGCAGGGTCAGACTGATTTGCATATGGCCATGTCTGAACTGGGGTGGTGTGGAGTGCAAAAAACGATGGATTTAGGCCCAGATCTCTGTAATGGGGTGAATGTATGACATTGTTCTGCATTCTGTCCATCAACTGTGGTTTTTGCATTTGTCTCCTCGAGTAGGATGGGTATCCTCAGACGTGAGTCCCATGCACTCCACACCACTGGATTCAAGCAAGCCGGGCTGAAGACGGCTGGAATGCCAGAAACAGGTCCTCGGAAGCTTGTTTCCAGTCCAGGGAAGGCATGGCTTGGCAGTTCGGGCTGGACTGTTCCCATGAGGCACAGGGTCAGACTGATTTGCATATTGCCATGTCTGAACTGGGGTGGTGTGGAAAGCAAAAAAAGAATGGATTTAGGCCCAGATCTCTGTAATGGGGTGAATGTATGACATTGTTCTGCATTCTGTCCATCAACTGTGGTTTTTGCATTTGTCACCCTGAGTGGGATGGGTATGCTCAGACGTGAGTCCCATGCTCTCCACACCACTGTATTCCAGCAAGCCGGGCTGAAGACGGCTGGAATGCCAGAAACCGGTGTTCGGAAGCTTGTTTCCGGTCCAGGGAAGGCATGGCTTGGCAGTTCGGGATGGACTGTTCCCATGAGGCACAGGGTCAGACTGATTTGCATATTGCCATGTCTGAACTGGGGTGGTGTGGAGTGCAAAAAAACGATGGATTTAGGCCCAGATCTCTGTATTGGGGTGAATGTGAGACATTGTTCTGCATTCTGTCCATCAACTGTGGTTTTTGCATTTGTCACCCCGAGTGGGATGGGTATGCTCAGACGTGAGTCCCATGCTCTCCACACCACTGGATTCAAGCAAGCCGGGCTGAAGACGGCTGAAATGCCAGAAACCGGTCCTCGGAAGCTTGTTTCCCGTCCTGGGAAGGTATGGCTTGGCAGTTCGGGCTGGACTGTTCCCATGAGGCACAGGGTCTGACTGATTTGCATATGGCCATGTCTGCACTGGGGTGGTGTGGAGTGCAAAAAAGCGATGGATTTTGGCCCAGATCTCTGTACTGGGGTGAATGTATGACATCGTTCTGCATTCTGTCCATCAACTGTGGTTTTTGCATTTGTCACCCCGAGTGGGATGGGTATGCTCAGACATGAGTCCCATGCTCTCCACACCACTGGATTCAAGCAAGCCGGGCTGAAGACGGCTGGAATGCCAGAAACCGGTCCTCGGAAGCTTGTTTCCCGTACAGGGAAGGCATGGCTTGGCAGTTGGGGCTGGACTGTTCCCATGAGGCACAGGATCAGACTGATTTGCATATGGCTATGTCTGAACTGGGGTGGTGTGGAGTGCAAAAAAACGATGGATTTAGGCCCAGATCTCTGTACTGGGGTGAATGTATGACATTGTTCTGCATTCTGTCCATCAACTGTGGTTTTTGCATTTGTCACCCCGAGTGGGATGGGTATGCTCAGACATGAGTCCCATGCTCTCCACACCACTGGATTCAATCAAGCCGGGCTGAAGACGGCTGGAATGCCAGAAACCGGTCCTCGGAAGCTTGTTTCCGGTCCAGAGAAGGCATGGATTGGCAGTTCGGGCTGAACTGTTCCCATGAGGCACAGGGTCAGACTGATTTGCATATGGCCATGTCTGAACTGGGGTGGTGTGGAGTGCAAAAAACGATGGATTTAGGCCCAGATCTCTGTACTGGGGTGAATGTATGACATTGTTCTGCATTCTGTCCATCAACTGTGGTTTTTGCATTTGTCACCTGGAGTGGAATGGGTATCCTCAGACGTGAGTCCCATGCACTCCACACCACTGGATTCAAGCAAGCCGGGCTGAAGACAGATGGAATGCCAGAAACCGGTCATCGGAAGCTTGTTTACGGTCCAGGGAAGGCATGGCTTGTCAGTTTTTGCTGGACTGTTCCCAAGAGGCACAGGGTCAGACTGATTTGCATATGGCCATGTCTGAACCATGGGTGGTGTGGAGTGCAAAAAAAACAATGGATTTAGGCCCAGATCTCTGTACTGGGGTGAATGTATGACATTGTTCTGCATTCTGTCCATCAACTGTGGTTTTTACATTTGTCACCCCGAGTGGGATGGGTATGCTCAGACGTGAGTCCCATGCTCTCCACACCACTGGATTCAAGCAAGCCGGGCTGAAGACGGCTGGAATGCCAGAAACCGGTCCTCGGAAGCTTGTTTCCGGTCCAGGGAAGGCATGGCTTGGCAGATCGGGCTGGACTGTTCCCATGAGGGACAGGGTCAGACTGATTTGCATATTGCCATGTCTGAACTGGGGTGGTGTGGAAAGCAAAAAAACGATGGATTTAGGCCCAGATCTCTGTAATGGGGTGAATGTATGACATTGTTCTGCATTCTGTCCATCAACTGTGGTTTTCGCATTTGTCACCCTGAGTGGGATGGGTATGCTCAGACGTGAGTCCCATGCACTCCACACCACTGTATTCCAGTAAGCCGGGCTGAAGGCGGCTGGAATGCCAGAAACCGGTGGTCGGAAGCTTGTTTCCGGTCCAGGGAAGGCATGGCTTGGCAGTTCGGGCTGGACTGTTCCCATGAGGCACAGGGTCAGACTGATTTGCATATGGCCATGTCTGAACTGGGGTGGTGTGGAGTGCAAAAAAACGATGGATTTAGGCCCAGGTCTCTGTATTGGGGTGAATGTGAGACATTGTTCTGCATTCTGTCCATCAACTGTGGTTTTTGCATTTGTCACCCCGAGTGGGATGGGTATGCTCAGACGTGAGTCCCATGCTCTCCACACCACTGGATTCAAGCAAGCCGGGCTGAAGACGGCTGAAATGCCAGAAACCGGTCCTCGGAAGCTTGTTTCCCGTCCTGGGAAGGTATGGCTTGGCAGTTCGGGCTGGACTGTTCCCATGAGGCACAGGGTCTGACTGATTTGCATATGGCCATGTCTGCACTGGGGTGGTGTGGAGTGCAAAAAAGCGATGGATTTAGGCCCAGATCTCTGTACTGGGGTGAATGTATGACATCGTTCTGCATTCTGTCCATCAACTGTGGTTTTTGCATTTGTCACCCCGAGTGGGATGGGTATGTTCAGACGTAAGTCCCATGCCCTCCATACGATTGGATTCAAGCAAGCCGGGCTGAAGACAGCTGGAATGCCAGAAACCGGTCCTCGGAAGCTTGTTTCCGGTCCAGGGAAGGCATGGCTTGGCAGTTCGGGCTGGACTGGTCCACTGAGGCACAGGGTCAGACTGATTTGCATATAGCCATGTCTGAACTGGGGTGGTGTGGAGTGCAAAAAAACTACGGATTTAGGCCCAGATCTCTGTACTGGGATGAATGTATGACATTGTTCTGCATTCTGTCCATCAACTGTGGTTTTTGCATTTGTCACCCCGAGTGGGATGGGTATGCTCAAAAGTGAGTCCCATGCTCTTCACACCACTGGATTCAAGCAAGCCGTCCTGAAGACGGCTGAAATGCTAGAAACCGGTCCTCGGAAGCTTGTTTGCGGTCCAGGAAAGGCATGACTTGGCAGATTGGGCTGGACTGTTCCCATGAGGCACAGGGTCAGACTGATTTGCATATGGCCATGTCTGAACTGGGGTGGTGTGGAGTGCAGAAAAACAATGGATATAGGCCCAGATCTCTGTACTGGGGTGAATGTATGACATTGTTCTGCATTCTGTCAATCAACTGTGGTTTTTGCATTTGTCGACCCGAGTGGGATGGGTATACTCCGACGTGAGTCCCATGCTCTCCACACCACTGGATTCAAGCAAACCGGGCTGAAGACTGCTGGAATGCCAGAAACCGGTCCTTGGAAGCTTGTTTCCAAGCCAGAGAAGGCATGGATTGGCAGTTTGGGCTGAACTGTTCCCATGAGGCGCAGGGTCAGACTGATTTGCATATGGCCATGTCTGAACTGGGGTGGTGTGGAGTGCAAAAAGCGATGGATTTAGGCCCAGATCTCTGTAATGGGGTGAATGTATGAACTGAGGAGTCGCTCCCACTGTCCCTGCAGACAGCTGGTCTCTTCGCGCTGCTTTGCCTCCTTTGCCTTAATTATTGACTTGACTCATCCTCGCCTGCTGCATAGCTAAGTAGCGCTTTGTTTGTTCAGCGCTGTTAATCAGATCAAAGTGTATTTCGCATTGGCGCTCTGTGGCTTCTGAAATTGTGCTAGCGCTTTGCTTGTTCAGCGCTGTCTATCTGCTTGCTTTGTGCCTCATTTGCGCTCTGTAACTTTTCAACTGCTTCCCCTACGCTCTCAGCGCTTTTACCTATAGCGCTACGCTGTGCCTCCCCCCTCCGCCTCCATTTTGTTTGTTGTCCTCGTGCACCCGCCCCGCCTCCCAGCTGATACGCCCTCCCACTGTCCTCAAATAGCTCCCTGCCCCTGGAAGCGCCGTGACTCACTCCTTTCCCACGAACTGAGGAGTCGCTCCCACTGTCCCTGCAGACAGCTGGTCTCTTCGCGCTGCTTTGCCTCCTTTGCCTTAATTATTGACTTGACTCATCCTCGCCTGCTGCATAGCTAAGTAGCGCTTTGTTTGTTCAGCGCTGTTAATCAGATCAAAGTGTATTTCGCATTGGCGCTCTGTGGCTTCTGAAATTGTGCTAGCGCTTTGCTTGTTCAGCGCTGTCTATCTGCTTGCTTTGTGCCTCATTTGCGCTCTGTAACTTTTCAACTGCTTCCCCTACGCTCTCAGCGCTTTTACCTATAGCGCTACGCTGTGCCTCCCCCCTCTGCCTCCATTTTGTTTGTTGTCCTCGTGCACCCGCCCCGCCTCCCAGCTGATACGCCCTCCCACTGTCCTCAAATAGCTCCCTGCCCCTGGAAGCGCCGTGACTCACTCCTTTCCCACGAACTGAGGAGTCGCTCCCACTGTCCCTGCAGACAGCTGGTCTCTTCGCGCTGCTTTGCCTCCTTTGCCTTAATTATTGACTTGACTCATCCTCGCCTGCTGCATAGCTAAGTAGCGCTTTGTTTGTTCAGCGCTGTTAATCAGATCAAAGTGTATTTCGCATTGGCGCTCTGTGGCTTCTGAAATTGTGCTAGCGCTTTGCTTGTTCAGCGCTGTCTATCTGCTTGCTTTGTGCCTCATTTGCGCTCTGTAACTTTTCAACTGCTTCCCCTACGCTCTCAGCGCTTTTACCTATAGCGCTACGCTGTGCCTCCCCCCTCCGCCTCCATTTTGTTTGTTGTCCTCGTGCACCCGCCCCGCCTCCCAGCTGATACGCCCTCCCACTGTCCTCAAATAGCTCCCTGCCCCTGGAAGCGCCGTGACTCACTCCTTTCCCACGAACTGAGGAGTCGCTCCCACTGTCCCTGCAGACAGCTGGTCTCTTCGCGCTGCTTTGCCTCCTTTGCCTTAATTATTGACTTGACTCATCCTCGCCTGCTGCATAGCTAAGTAGCGCTTTGTTTGTTCAGCGCTGTTAATCAGATCAAAGTGTATTTCGCATTGGCGCTCTGTGGCTTCTGAAATTGTGCTAGCGCTTTGCTTGTTCAGCGCTGTCTATCTGCTTGCTTTGTGCCTCATTTGCGCTCTGTAACTTTTCAACTGCTTCCCCTACGCTCTCAGCGCTTTTACCTATAGCGCTACGCTGTGCCTCCCCCCTCCGCCTCCATTTTGTTTGTTGTCCTCGTGCACCCGCCCCGCCTCCCAGCTGATACGCCCTCCCACTGTCCTCAAATAGCTCCCTGCCCCTGGAAGCGCCGTGACTCACTCCTTTCCCACGAACTGAGGAGTCGTTCCCACTGTCCCTGCAGACAGCTGGTCTCTTCGCGCTGCTTTGCCTCCTTTGCCTTAATTATTGACTTGACTCATCCTCGCCTGCTGCATAGCTAAGTAGCGCTTTGTTTGTTCAGCGCTGTTAATCAGATCAAAGTGTATTTCGCATTGGCGCTCTGTGGCTTCTGAAATTGTGCTAGCGCTTTGCTTGTTCAGCGCTGTCTATCTGCTTGCTTTGTGCCTCATTTGCGCTCTGTAACTTTTCAACTGCTTCCCCTACGCTCTCAGCGCTTTTACCTATAGCGCTACGCTGTGCCTCCCCCCTCCGCCTCCATTTTGTTTGTTGTCCTCGTGCACCCGCCCCGCCTCCCAGCTGATACGCCCTCGCCCCTCCCCCTCCACTATCCATATATGACAGTAGTTCCCGCGTGCAGCGTTCACGCGCAGCGACCGCGCCCCATTCGCGCCGAAGGTGCGCCAAAGGTAAGCCCGTCTACGCCCGTCCGCGCCTGGACCGCGCCCAGCGCCAGACCCCCTGCCCCTCGCGCTGCCCAGCCCTCCCGCATTACCTACGATGCCTCTACCCTCCTAGCCCTTAACCCCGGTCGCGCCCCCAACTGCGTCCAAGCCGCTCCTGGACGCACCCATGGCCCGTTCTCCTGCCTCTCCTGCAGATTCATCAGCACCGATAACATCTCCGCTGCGACCACAACACAGACTCCCGACCCCAACCACCTAGAATGCATCCTTCTCAACACCCGCTCGGTCCACAGGCACGCCATTGACCTTTGGAACCTACTAGACACCATCTCCCCTGACGTCGCCTTCCTAACGGAAACATGGATGAACGCTTCCTCCGCCCCTGACATCGCCATTGCCATCCCTGAAGACTATAAGATCACGCGCAAGGACCGCACCAACCATACAGGAGGTGGAATCGCTATCGTCCATAAGAAATCAATCCGCATCTCGACCAGCTCTGACGCCAACCTCGCTAACTCCGAACACCTCCACTTCCAAATACACATCGACCCCAAGACCACACTCAGAGGCACCCTCCTCTACAGACCACCAGGACCCCGCGCAAAATTCAGTGAAGACATCACGGACTTCATCACCCCACACGCGCTCCCCTCCAAAGACTACATCCTTCTGGGAGACCTCAACTTCCACCTTGAAAAGAGCAACGACCGCAACACCGCCACCCTCTTGGACAACCTAGCCAACCTCGGACTTAAACAATTGGTCACTTCCCCCACCCACATCGCAGGTCACACACTCGACCCCATCTTCACCTCCAGCAACCATGTCTCCTTCAGCCACACTACGGATCTCCTCTGGACTGACCACAGCTGCGTTCACTTCACCTACAACAAACCGAAACCCATCGTCCACCTCCAACCAACTCTACAAAGAAACTGGAACAAAATCACCACGGAGCAGATCTCCACATCGCTCCTTCAAACCTCCCCAGCCCTCTCTTCTAACGCCAACGAAGCCGCATCTAACCTCACCCTCTGGCTATCCAACACCGCCGACACCTTAGCTCCAATGAAAAAACGTCAACACAAACTTGACATCAAGAAGGCCTCATGGTTCAACGATGACCTCAAGAAGTCCAAGAAACTGTGCCGCTCCCTTGAAAAGGCCTGGAAAAAAGACCCATCCACCAGCAACAAGGACGCCTTCAAAAGCGCCATCCGTACTCACCACCAACTGATCCGAAAAGCCAAGAAAACAGCATTCAAAGATCGACTTGACAACAACGCCCACAACAGCAAGGAACTTTTCAACATCGTCAAGGAATTTTCCAACCCCTCGGCCAACTCCAACGACATCTCCCCCTCTCAAACCCTCTGCGATTCCCTAGCCTCTTTCTTCCACAACAAGATCGCTGACATCCACAACAGCTTTGACAACCAACCCGGAAGCCAACCCACCCTACCATCAGCTGACCATCTTCCCACCGTTAACACCCTTAACGCCTGGAATCCTATCTCCACTGAGGACACCATCCGCCTGATGAATTCCATCCACTCTGGATCCCCCACAGACCCATGCCCTCACCACATCTTCAACAAAGCAGACTCCGTCATAGCTCCTCACCTCCGAGACGTCATCAATTGCTCCTTCAACTCCGCTACCTTCCCAGAAGATTGGAAACATGCTGAACTCACCGCCCTTCTGAAAAAACCAACAGCAGACCCCACCGAACTCAAAAACTACCGCCCCATCTCGCTTCTTCCATTCCCGGCCAAAGTCATCGAGAAAGCTGTCAACAACCAGCTCGCTGCCTTCCTCGAAGCCAACAACTCACTCGACCCCTCACAATCTGGCTTCCGAGCCAAACACAGTACTGAGACCGCCCTCATCGCAGCAACAGACGACATCCGAACTCTACTGGACAATGGAGACACAGTCGCCCTCATCCTCCTCGACCTTTCTGCAGCCTTCGACACAGTCTGCCACAGCACCCTTTTAAATCGCCTCAGAAACATCGGACTCCAAGGAAAGGCACTGGAATGGATCACCTCGTTCCTCACCGGAAGAACCCAGAGAGTCCGCCTCCCACCATTCAAGTCCGAGGCCTCTGAAATCATCTGCGGCGTACCACAAGGATCCTCACTCAGTCCCACCCTCTTCAACGTATACATGAGCCCCCTCGCGGCCATCGCCCGCCAACACAACCTCAACATCATCTCTTACGCGGACGACACTCAACTGATCCTATCTCTCACCAAGGACCCCAGCACCGCCAAAACTAACCTTCACGAAGGAATGAAAGAAGTCGCCGAATGGATGAAACAAAGCCGACTGAAACTGAACTCAGACAAAACAGAAGTCCTCATCTTAGGTAAATCCCCCTCTGCATGGGACAACTCCTGGTGGCCGGAAGCCCTCGGAAATGCACCCATCCCGACAGACCACGCACGGAACCTTGGCGTCATCCTGGACTCCTCACTATCAATGAACAGACAAGTCAGCGCCGTATCCTCCTCCTGCTTTAACATTCTTCGCATGCTCAGAAAAACATTTCGCTGGATCCCCACCGAAACAAGGAAAACAGTCACCCATGCTCTGGTCACGAGCCGACTGGACTACGGAAACACCCTCTACGCAGGTACCACCGCTAAACTCCAGAAGAAACTACAACGAATCCAAAACGCCTCAGCCAGGCTCATATTAGATATCCCACGCAACGAACACATCTCTGGTCACCTTAAAGATCTCCACTGGCTACCCGTCAATAAGAGGATTACTTTCCGACTGCTCACCCACGCACACAAATCACTCTACGACATCGGACCAGATTGCCTCAACTCTCGACTGTCCTTCTACTCCCCCTCCCGCCAACTTCGCTCTTCCAGCCAAGCCTTCGCCACTGTACCTCGCATCAACAAGACCACCATGGGAGGCAGATCCTTCTCTTACCTGGCTGCCAAAACATGGAACTCACTCCCCGCCTACCTTCGCCTCACCCAGAATCACCTAGCATTCAGAAAACAGCTTAAAACATGGATATTTGACAAATAATCCTCCTCCCCTTCCTAAGCGCCTTGAAACCCTCTGGGTATGTAGTGCGCTATATAAATTTTATGACTTGACTTATGACTTGACATTGTTCTGCATTCTGTCCATCAACTGTGGTTTTTGCATTTGTCTCCTCGAGTGGGATGGGTATCCTCAGACGTGAGTCCCATGCACTCCACACCACTGGATTCAAGCAAGCCGGGCTGAAGACGGCTGGAATGCCAGAAACAGGTCCTCGGAAGCTTGTTTCCAGTCCAGGGAAGGCATGGCTTAGCAGTTCGGGCTGGACTGTTCCCATGAGGCAAAGGGTCAGACTGATTTGCATATTGCCATGTCTGAACTGGGGTGGTGTGGAAAGCAAAAAAACGATGAATTTAGGCCCAGATCTCTGTAATGGGGTGAATGTATGACATTGTTCTGCATTCTGTCCATCAACTGTGGTTTTTGCATTTGTCACCCTGAGTGGGATGGGTATGCTCAGACGTGAGTCCCATGCTCTCCACACCACTGTATTCCAGCAAGCCGGGCTGAAGACGGCTGGAATGCCAGAAACCGGTGTTCGGAAGCTTGTTTCCGGTCCAGGGAAGGCATGGCTTGGCAGTTCGGGCTGGACTGTTCCCATGATGCACAGGGTCAGACTGATTTGCATATGGCCATGTCTGAACTGGGGTGGTGTGGAGTGCAAAAAAACGATGGATTTAGGCCCAGATCTCTGTATTGGGGTGAATGTGAGACATTGTTCTGCATTCTGTCCATCAACTGTGGTTTTTGCATTTGTCACCCCGAGTGGGATGGGTATGCTCAGACGTGAGTCCCATGCTCTCCACACCACTGGATTCAAGCAAGCCGGGCTGAAGACGGCTGAAATGCCAGAAACCGGTCCTCGGAAGCTTGTTTCCCGTCCTGGGAAGGTATGGCTTGGCAGTTCGGGCTGGACTGTTCCCATGAGGCACAGGGTCTGACTGATTTGCATATGGCCATGTCTGCACTGGGGTGGTGTGGAGTGCAAAAAAGCGATGGATTTAGGCCCAGATCTCTGTACTGGGGTGAATGTATGACATCGTTCTGCATTCTGTCCATCAACTGTGGTTTTTGCATTTGTCACCCCGAGTGGGATGGGTATGCTCAGACATGAGTCCCATGCTCTCCACACCACTGGATTCAAGCAAGCCGGGCTGAAGACGGCTGGAATGCCAGAAACCGGTCCTCGGAAGCTTGTTTCCGGTACAGGGAAGGCATGGCTTGGCAGTTGGGGCTGGACTGTTCCCATGAGGCACAGGGTTAGACTGATTTGCATATAGCCATGTCTGAACTGGGGTGGTGTGGAGTGCAAAAAAACTATGGATTTAGGCCCAGATCTCTGTACTGGGGTGAATGTATGACATTGTTCTGCATTCTGTCCATCAACTGTGGTTTTTGCATTTGTCACCCCGAGTGGGATGGGTATGCTCAGACATGAGTCCCATGCTCTCCACACCACTGGATTCAAGCAAGCCGGGCTGAAGATGGCTGGAATGCCAGAAACCGGTCCTCGGAAGCTTGTTTCCGGTCCAGAGAAGGCATGGATTGGCAGTTCGGGCTGAACTGTTCCCATGAGGCACAGGGTCAGACTGATTTGCATATGGCCATGTCTGAACTGGGGTGGTGTGGAGTGCAAAAAACGATGGATTTAGGCCCAGATCTCTGTACTGGGGTGAATGTATGACATTGTTCTGCATTCTGTCCATCAACTGTGGTTTTTGCATTTGTCACCTCGAGTGGGATAGGAATCCTCAGACGTGAGTCCCATGCTCTCCACACCACTGGATTCAAGCAAGCCATGCTGAAGACGGCTGAAATGCCAGAAACCGGTCCTCGGAAGCTTGTTTCCCGTCCTGGGAAGGTATGGCTTGGCAGTTCGGGCTGGACTGTTCCCATGAGGCACAGGGTCTGACTGATTTGCATATGGCCATGTCTGCACTGGGGTGGTGTGGAGTGCAAAAAAGCGATGGATTTAGGCCCAGATCTCTGTACTGGGGTGAATGTATGACATCGTTCTGCATTCTGTCCATCAACTGTGGTTTTTGCATTTGTCAGCCCGAGTGGGATGGGTATGTTCAGACGTAAGTCCCATGCCCTCCATACGATTGGATTCAAGCAAGCCGGGCTGAAGACAGCTGGAATGCCAGAAACCGGTCCTCAGAAGCTTGTTTCCGGTCCAGGGAAGGCATGGCTTGGCAGTTCGGGCTGGACTGGTCCCATGAGGCACAGGGTCAGACTGATTTGCATATGGCCATGTCTGAACTGGGGTGGTGTGGAGTGCAAAAAAACTACGGATTTAGGCCCAGATCTCTGTACTGGGATGAATGTATGACATTGTTCTGCATTCTGTCCATCAACTGTGGTTTTTGCATTTGTCACCCCGAGTGGGATGGGTATGCTCAAACGTAAGTCCCATGCTCTCCACACCACTGGATTCAAGCAAGCCGTCCTGAAGACGGCTGAAATGCTAGAAACCGGTCCTCGGAAGCTTGTTTGCGGTCCAGGAAAGGCATGACTTGGCAGTTTGGGCTGGACTGTTCCCATGAGGCACAGGGTCAGACTGATTTGCATATGGCCATGTCTGAACTGGGGTGGTGTGGAGTGCAGAAAAACAATGGATATAGGCCCAGATCTCTGTACTGGGGTGAATGTATGACATTGTTCTGCATTCTGTCAATCAACTGTGGTTTTTGCATTTGTCGACCCGAGTGGGATGGGTATACTCCGACGTGAGTCCCATGCTCTCCACACCACTGGATTCAAGCAAACCGGGCTGAAGACTGCTGGAATGCCAGAAACCGGTCCTTGGAAGCTTGTTTCCAAGCCAGAGAAGGCATGGATTGGCAGTTTGGGCTGAACTGTTCCCATGAGGCGCAGGGTCAGACTGATTTGCATATGGCCATGTCTGAACTGGGGTGGTGTGGAGTGCAAAAACAACGATGGATTTAGGCCCAGATCTCTGTACTAGGGTGAATGTATGACATTGTTCTGCATTCTGTCCATCAACTGTGGTTTTTGCATTTGTCTCCTCGAGTGGGATGGGTATCCTCAGACGTGAGTCCCATGCACTCCACACCACTGGATTCAAGCAAGCCGGGCTGAAGACGGCTGGAATGCCAGAAACCGGTCCTCGGAAGCTTGTTTCCGGTCCAGGGAAGGCATGGCTTGGCAGTTCGGGCTGGACTGTTCCCATGAGGCACAGGGTCAGACTGATTTGCATATTGTCATGTCTGAACTGGGGTGGTGTGGAAAGCAAAAAAACGATGGATTTAGGCCCAGATCTCTGTAATGGGGTGAATGTATGACATTGTTCTGCATTCTGTCCATCAACTGTGGTTTTTGCATTTGTCACCCTGAGTGGGATGGGTATGCTCAGACGTGAGTCCCATGCTCTCCACACCACTGTATTCCAGCAAGCCGGGCTGAAGATGGCTGTAATGCCAGAAACCGGTGTTCGGAAGCTTGTTTCTGGTCCAGGGAAGGCATGGCTTGGCAGTTCGGGCTGGACTGTTCCCATGAGGCACAGGGTCTGACTGATTTGCATATGGCCATGTCTGCACTGGGGTGGTGTGGAGTGCAAAAAAGCGATGGATTTAGGCCCAGATCTCTGTACTGGGGTGAATGTATGACATCGTTCTGCATTCTGTCCATCAACTGTGGTTTTTGCATTTGTCACCCCGAGTGGGATGGGTATGCTCAGACATGAGTCCCATGCTCTCCACACCACTGGATTCAAGCAAGCCGGGCTGAAGACGGCTGGAATGCCAGAAACCGGTCCTCGGAAGCTTGTTTCCGGTACAGGGAAGGCATGGCTTGGCAGTTGGGGCTGGACTGTTCCCATGAGGCACAGGGTCAGACTGATTTGCATATGGCCATGTCTGAACTGGGGTGGTGTGGAGTGCAAAAAAACAATGGATTTAGGCCCAGATCTCTGTACTGGGGTGAATGTATGACATTGTTCTGCATTCTGTCCATCAACTGTGGTTTTTGCATTTGTCACCCCGAGTGGGATGGGTATGCTCAGACATGAGTCCCATGCTCTCCACACCACTGGATTCAAGCAAGCCGGGCTGAAGATGGCTGGAATGCCAGAAACTGGTCCTCGGAAGCTTGTTTCCGGTCCAGAGAAGGCATGGATTGGCAGTTCGGGCTGAATGTTCCCATGAGGCACAGGGTCAGACTGATTTGCATATGGCCATGTCTGAACTGGGGTGGTGTGGAGTGCAAAAATTGATGGATTTAGGCCCAGATCTCTGTACTGGGGTGAATGTAGGACATTGTTCTGCATTCTGTCCATCAACTGTGGTTTTTGCATTTGTCAGCCCGAGTGGGATGGGTATGTTCAGACGTAAGTCCCATGCCCTCCATACGATTGGATTCAAGCAAGCCGGGCTGAAGACAGCTGGAATGCCAGAAACCGGTCCTCGGAAGCTTGTTTCCGGTCCAGGGAAGGCATGGCTTGGCAGTTCGGGCTGGACTGGTCCAATGAGGCACAGGGTCAGACTGATTTGCATATAGCCATGTCTGAACTGGGGTGGTGTGGAGTGCAAAAAAACTACGGATTTAGGCCCAGATCTCTGTACTGGGATGAATGTATGACATTGTTCTGCATTCTGTCCATCAACTGTGGTTTTTGCATTTGTCACCCCGAGTGGGATGGGTATGCTCAAAAGTGAGTCCCATGCTCTTCACACCACTGGATTCAAGCAAGCCGTCCTGAAGACGGCTGAAATGCTAGAAACCGGTCCTCGGAAGCTTGTTTGCGGTCCAGGAAAGGCATGACTTGGCAGTTTGGGCTGGACTGTTCCCATGAGGCACAGGGTCAGACTGATTTGCATATGGCCATGTCTGAACTGGGGTGGTGTGGAGTGCAGAAAAACAATGGATATAGGCCCAGATCTCTGTACTGGGGTGAATGTATGACATTGTTCTGCATTCTGTCAATCAACTGTGGTTTTTGCATTTGTCGACCCGAGTGGGATGGGTATACTCCGATGTGAGTCCCATGCTCTCCACACCACTGGATTCAAGCAAACCGGGCTGAAGACTGCTGGAATGCCAGAAACCGGTCCTTGGAAGCTTGTTTCCAAGCCAGAGAAGGCATGGATTGGCAGTTTGGGCTGAACTGTTCCCATGAGGCGCAGGGTCAGACTGATTTGCATATGGCCATGTCTGAACTGGGGTGGTGTGGAGTGCAAAAAACGATGGATTTAGGCCCAGATCTCTGTAATGGGGTGAATGTATGACATTGTTCTGCATTCTGTCCATCAACTGTGGTTTTTGCATTTGTCTCCTCGAGTGGGATGGGTATCCTCAGACGTGAGTCCCATGCACTCCACACCACTGGATTCAAGCAAGCCGGGCTGAAGACGGCTGGAATGCCAGAAACAGGTCCTCGGAAGCTTGTTTCCAGTCCAGGGAAGGCATGGCTTAGCAGTTCGGGCTGGACTGTTCCCATGAGGCAAAGGGTCAGACTGATTTGCATATTGCCATGTCTGAACTGGGGTGGTGTGGAAAGCAAAAAAACGATGAATTTAGGCCCAGATCTCTGTAATGGGGTGAATGTATGACATTGTTCTGCATTCTGTCCATCAACTGTGGTTTTTGCATTTGTCACCCTGAGTGGGATGGGTATGCTCAGACGTGAGTCCCATGCTCTCCACACCACTGTATTCCAGCAAGCCGGGCTGAAGACGGCTGGAATGCCAGAAACCGGTGTTCGGAAGCTTGTTTCCGGTCCAGGGAAGGCATGGCTTGGCAGTTCGGGCTGGACTGTTCCCATGATGCACAGGGTCAGACTGATTTGCATATGGCCATGTCTGAACTGGGGTGGTGTGGAGTGCAAAAAAACGATGGATTTAGGCCCAGATCTCTGTATTGGGGTGAATGTGAGACATTGTTCTGCATTCTGTCCATCAACTGTGGTTTTTGCATTTGTCACCCCGAGTGGGATGGGTATGCTCAGACGTGAGTCCCATGCTCTCCACACCACTGGATTTAAGCAAGCCGGGCTGAAGACGGCTGAAATGCCAGAAACCGGTCCTCGGAAGCTTGTTTCCCGTCCTGGGAAGGTATGGCTTGGCAGTTCGGGCTGGACTGTTCCCATGAGGCACAGGGTCTGACTGATTTGCATATGGCCATGTCTGCACTGGGGTGGTGTGGAGTGCAAAAAAGCGATGGATTTAGGCCCAGATCTCTGTACTGGGGTGAATGTATGACATCGTTCTGCATTCTGTCCATCAACTGTGGTTTTTGCATTTGTCACCCCGAGTGGGATGGGTATGCTCAGACATGAGTCCCATGCTCTCCACACCACTGGATTCAAGCAAGCCGGGCTGAAGACGGCTGGAATGCCAGAAACCGGTCCTCGGAAGCTTGTTTCCGGTACAGGGAAGGCATGGCTTGGCAGTTGGGGCTGGACTGTTCCCATGAGGCACAGGGTTAGACTGATTTGCATATAGCCATGTCTGAACTGGGGTGGTGTGGAGTGCAAAAAAACTATGGATTTAGGCCCAGATCTCTGTACTGGGGTGAATGTATGACATTGTTCTGCATTCTGTCCATCAACTGTGGTTTTTGCATTTGTCACCCCGAGTGGGATGGGTATGCTCAGACATGAGTCCCATGCTCTCCACACCACTGGATTCAAGCAAGCCGGGCTGAAGATGGCTGGAATGCCAGAAACCGGTCCTCGGAAGCTTGTTTCCGGTCCAGAGAAGGCATGGATTGGCAGTTCGGGCTGAACTGTTCCCATGAGGCACAGGGTCAGACTGATTTGCATATGGCCATGTCTGAACTGGGGTGGTGTGGAGTGCAAAAAACGATGGATTTAGGCCCAGATCTCTGTACTGGGGTGAATGTATGACATTGTTCTGCATTCTGTCCATCAACTGTGGTTTTTGCATTTGTCACCTCGAGTGGGATAGGAATCCTCAGA
Organism: Lissotriton vulgaris; assembly: GCF_964263255.1. Classification (NCBI taxonomy): domain Eukaryota; kingdom Metazoa; phylum Chordata; class Amphibia; order Caudata; family Salamandridae; genus Lissotriton; species Lissotriton vulgaris. The sequence goes on along the minus strand of NW_028243351.1, from coordinate 43,033 downwards.
CGTGAGTCCCATGCACTCCACACCACTGGATTCAAGCAAGCCGGGCTGAAGACGGATGGAATTCCAGAAACCGGTCCTCGGAAGCTTGTTTACGGTCCAGGGAAGGCATGGCTTGTCAATTTATGCTGGACTGTTCCCATGAGGCACAGGGTCAGACTGATTTGCATATGGCCATGTCTGAACCGGGGTGGTGTGGAGTGCAAAAAAAACAATGGATTTAGGCCCAGATCTCTGTACTGGGGTGAATGTATGACATTGTTCAGCATTCTGTCCATCAACTGTGGTTTTTGCATTTGTCACCCCGAGTGGGATGGGTATGCTCAGACATGAGTCCCATGCTCTCCACACCACTGGATTCAAGCAAGCCGTGCTGAAGACGGCTGGAATGCCAGAAACCGGTGTTCGGAAGCTTGTTTCCGGTCCAGGGAAGGCATGGCTTGGCAGTTCGGGCTGGACTGTTCCCATGAGGCACAGGGTCAGACTGATTTGCATATTGCCATGTCTGAACTGGGGTGGTGTGGAAAGCAAAAAAACGATGGATTTAGGCCCAGATCTCTGTAATGGGGTGAATGTATGACATTGTTCTGCATTCTGTCCATCAACTGTGGTTTTTGCATTTGTCACCCTGAGTGGGATGGGTATGCTCAGACGTGAGTCCCATGCTCTCCACACCACTGTATTCCAGCAAGCCGGGCTGAAGACGGCTGGAATGCCAGAAACCGCTGTTCGGAAGCTTGTTTCCGGTCCAGGGAAGGCATTGCTTGGCAGTTCGGGCTGTACTGTTCCCATGAGGCACAGGGTCAGACTGATTTGCATATGGTCATGTCTGTACTGGGGTGGTGTGGAGTGAAAAAAAACGATGGATTTAGGCCCAGATCTCTGTATTGGGGTGAATGTGAGACATTGTTCTGCATTCTGTCCATCAACTGTGGTTTTTGCATTTGTCACCCCGAGTAGGATAGGTATGCTCAGACGTGAGTCCCATGCTCTCCACACCACTGGATTCAAGCAAGCCGGGCTGAAGACGGCTGACATGCCAGAAACCGGTCCTCGGAAACTTGTTTCCCGTCCTGGGAAGGTATGGCTTGGCAGTTCGGGCTGGACTGTTCCCATGAGGCACAGGGTCTGACTGATTTGCATATGGCCATGTCTGCACTGGGGTGGTGTGGAGTGCAAAAAAGCGATGGATTTAGGCCCAGATCTCTGTACTGGGGTGAATGTATGACATCGTTCTGCATTCTGTCCATCAACTGTGGTTTTTGCATTTGTCACCCCGAGTGGGATGTGTATGCTCAGACATGAGTCCCATGCTCTCCACACCACTGGATTCAAGCAAGCCGGGCTGAAGACGGCTGGAATGCCAGAAACCGGTCCTCGGAAGCTTGTTTCCGGTCCAGAGAAGGCATGGATTGGCAGTTCGGGCTGAACTGTTCCCATGAGGCACAGGGTCAGACTGATTTGCATATGGCCATGTCTGAACTGGGGTGGTGTGGAGTGCAAAAAAACGATGGATTTAGGCCCAGATCTCTGTACTGGGGTGCATGTAGGACATTGTTCTGCATTCTGTCCATCAACTGTGGTTTTTGCATTTGTCACCTCGAGTGGGATGGGTATGCTCAGACGTGAGTCCCATGCTCTCCACACCACTGGATTCAAGCAAGCCATGCTGAAGACGGCTGAAATGCCAGAAACCGGTCCTCGGAAGCTTGTTTCCCGTCCTGGGAAGGTATGGCTTGGCAGTTCGGGCTGGACTGTTCCCATGAGGCACAGGGTCTGACTGATTTGCATATGGCCATGTCTGCACTGGGGTGGTGTGGAGTGCAAAAAAGCGATGGATTTAGGCCCAGATCTCTGTACTGGGGTGAATGTATGACATCGTTCTGCATTCTGTCCATCAACTGTGGTTTTTGCATTTGTCAGCCCGAGTGGGATGGGTATGTTCAGACGTAAGTCCCATGCCCTCCATACGATTGGATTCAAGCAAGCCGGGCTGAAGACAGCTGGAATGCCAGAAACCGGTCCTCAGAAGCTTGTTTCCGGTCCAGGGAAGGCATGGCTTGGCAGGTCGGGCTGGACTGGTCCCATGAGGCACAGGGTCAGACTGATTTGCATATGGCCATGTCTGAACTGGGGTGGTGTGGAGTGCAAAAAAACAACGGATTTAGGCCCAGATCTCTGTACTGGGATGAATGTATGACATTGTTCTGCATTCTGTCCATCAACTGTGGTTTTTGCATTTGTCACCCCGAGTGGGATGGGTAAGCTCAAACGTGAGTCCCATGCTCTCCACACCACTGGATTCAAGCAAGCCGTCCTGAAGACGGCTGAAATGCTAGAAACCGGTCCTCGGAAGCTTGTTTGCGGTCCAGGAAAGGCATGACTTGGCAGTTTGGGCTGGACTGTTCCCATGAGGCACAGGGTCAGACTGATTTGCATATGGCCATTTCTGAACTGGGGTGGTGTGGAGTGCAGAAAAACAATGGATATAGGGCCAGATCTCTGTACTGGGGTGAATGTATGACATTGTTCTGCATTCTGTCAATCAACTGTGGTTTTTGCATTTGTCACCCTGAGTGGGATGGGTATGCTCAGACGTGAGTCCCATGCTCTCCACACCACTGTATTCCAGCAAGCCGGGCTGAAGATGGCTGTAATGCCAGAAACCGGTGTTCGGAAGCTTGTTTCCGGTCCAGGGAAGGCATGGCTTGGCAGTTCGGGCTGGACTGTTCCCATGAGGCACAGGGTCTGACTGATTTGCATATGGCCATGTCTGCACTGGGGTGGTGTGGAGTGCAAAAAAGCGATGGATTTAGGCCCAGATCTCTGTACTGGGGTGAATGTATGACATCGTTCTGCATTCTGTCCATCAACTGTGGTTTTTGCATTTGTCACCCCGAGTGGGATGGGTATGCTCAGACATGAGTCCCATGCTCTCCACACCACTGGATTCAAGCAAGCCGGGCTGAAGACGGCTGGAATGCCAGAAACCGGTCCTCGGAAGCTTGTTTCCGGTACAGGGAAGGCATGGCTTGGCAGTTGGGGCTGGACTGTTCCCATGAGGCACAGGGTCAGACTGATTTGCATATGGCCATGTCTGAACTGGGGTGGTGTGGAGTGCAAAAAAACAATGGATTTAGGCCCAGATCTCTGTACTGGGGTGAATGTATGACATTGTTCTGCATTCTGTCCATCAACTGTGGTTTTTGCATTTGTCACCCCGAGTGGGATGGGTATGCTCAGACATGAGTCCCATGCTCTCCACACCACTGGATTCAAGCAAGCCGGGCTGAAGATGGCTGGAATGCCAGAAACTGGTCCTCGGAAGCTTGTTTCCGGTACAGAGAAGGCATGGATTGGCAGTTCGGGCTGAATGTTCCCATGAGGCACAGGGTCAGACTGATTTGCATATGGCCATGTCTGAACTGGGGTGGTGTGGAGTGCAAAAATTGATGGATTTAGGCCCAGATCTCTGTACTGGGGTGAATGTATGACATCGTTCTGCATTCTGTCCATCAACTGTGGTTTTTGCATTTGTCACCTCGAGTGGGATGGGTATCCTCAGACGTGAGTCCCATGCACTCCACACCACTGGATTTAAGCAAGCCGGGCTGAAGACGGATGGAATTCCAGAAACCGGTCCTCGGAAGCTTGTTTACGGTCCAGGGAAGGCATGGCTTGTCAGTTTATGCTGGACTGTTCCCATGAGGCACAGGGTCAGACTGATTTGCATATGGCCATGTCTGAACCGGGGTGGTGTGGAGTGCAAAAAAAACAATGGATTTAGGCCCAGATCTCTGTACTGGGGTGAATGTATGACATTGTTCTGCATTCTGTCCATCAACTGTGGTTTTTGCATTTGTCACCCCGAGTGGGATGGGTATGCTCAGACATGAGTCCCATGCTCTCCACACCACTGGATTCAAGCAAGCCGTGCTGAAGACGGCTGGAATGCCAGAAACCGGTCCTCGGAAGCTTGTTTCCGGTCCAGGGAACGCATGGCTTGGCAGTTCGGGCTGGACTGTTCCCATGAGGCACAGGGTCAGACTGATTTGCATATTGCCATGTCTGAACTGGGGTGGTGTGGAAAGCAAAAAAACAATGGATTTAGGCCCAGATCTCTGTAATGGGGTGAATGTATGACATTGTTCTGCATTCTGTCCATCAACTGTGGTTTTTGCATGTGTCACCCTGAGTCGGATGGGTATGCTCAGACGTGAGTCCCATGCTCTCCACACCACTGTATTCTAGCAAGCCGGGCTGAAGACGGCTGGAATGCCAGAAACCGGTGTTCGGAAGCTTGTTTCCGGTCCAGGGAAGGCATAGCTTGGCAGTTCGGGCTGGACTGTTCCCATGAGGCACAGGGTCAGACTGATTTGCATATGGCCATGCCTGAACTGGGGTGGTGTGGGGTGCAAAAAAACGATGGATTTAGGCCCAGATCTCTGTATTGGGGTGAATGTGAGACATTGTTCTGCATTCTGTCCATCAACTGTGGTTTTTGCATTTGTCACCCCGAGTAGGATGGGTATGCTCAGACGTGAGTCCCGTGCTCTCCACACCACTGGATTCAAGCAAGCCGGGCTGAAGACGGCTGAAATGCCAGAAACCGGTCCTCGGAAGCTTGTTTCCCGTCCTGGGAAGGTATGGCTTGGAAGTTCCGGCTGGACTGTTCCCATGAAGCACAGGGTCTGACTGATTTGCATATGGCCATGTCTGCACTGGGGTGGTGTGGAGTGCAAAAAAGCGATGGATTTAGGCCCAGATCTCTGTACTGGGGTGAATGTATGACATCGTTCTGCATTCTGTCCATCAACTGTGGTTTTTGCATTTGACACCCCGAGTGGGATGTGTATGCTCAGACATGAGTCCCATGCTCTCCACACCACTGGATTCAAGCAAGCCGGGCTGAAGACGGCTGGAATGCCAGAAACCGGTCCTCGGAAGCTTGTTTCCGGTCCAGAGAAGGCATGGATTGGCAGTTCGGGCTGAACTGTTCCCATGAGGCACAGGGTCAGACTGATTTGCATATGGCCATGTCTGAACTGGGGTGGTGTGGAGTGCAAAAAAACGATGGATTTAGGCCCAGATCTCTGTACTGGGGTGAATGTAGGACATTGTTCTGCATTCTGTCCATCAACTGTGGTTTTTGCATTTGTCACCCCGAGTGGGATGGGTATGCTCAGACGTGAGTCCCATGCTCTCCACACCACTGGATTCAAGCAAGCCGTGCTGAAGACGGCTGAAATGCCAGAAACCGGTCCTCGGAAGCTTGTTTCCCGTCCTGGGAAGGTATGGCTTGGCAGTTCGGGCTGGACTGTTCCCATGAGGCACAGGGTCTGACTGATTTGCATATGGCCATGTCTGCACTGGGGTGGTGTGGAGTGCAAAAAAGCGATGGATTTAGGCCCAGATCTCTGTACTGGGGTGAATGTATGACATTGTTCTGCATTCTGTCCATCAACTGTGGTTTTTGCATTTGTCACCCCGAGTGGGATGGGTATGCTCAGACATGAGTCCCATGCTCTCCACACCACTGGATTCAAGCAAGCCGGGCTGAAGACGGCTGGAATGCCAGAAACCGGTCCTCGGAAGCTTGTTTCCGGTCCAGAGAAGGCATGGATTGGCAGTTCGGGCTGAACTGTTCCCATGAGGCACAGGGTCAGACTGATTTGCATATGGCCATGTCTGAACTGGGGTGGTGTGGAGTGCAAAAAAACGATGGATTTAGGCCCAGATCTCTGTACTGGGGTGAATGTATGACATTGTTCTGCATTCTGTCCATCAACTGTGGTTTTTGCATTTGTCACCCCGAGTGGGATGGGTATGCTCAGACGTGAGTCCCATGCTCTCCACACCACTGGATTCAAGCAAGTCGGGCTGAAGATGGCTGGAATGCCAGAAACCGGTCCTCGGAAGCTTGTTTGCGGTCCAGAGAAGGCATGGATTGGCAGTTCGGGCTGAACTGTTCCCATGAGGCACAGGGTCAGACTGATTTGCATATGGCCATGTCTGAACTGGGGTGGTGTGGAGTGCAAACATTGATGGATTTAGGCCCAGATCTCTGTACTGGGGTGAATGTATGACATTGTTCTGCATTCTGTCCATCAACTGTGGTTTTTGCATTTGTCACCTCGAGTGGGATGGGTATCCTCAGACGTGAGTCCCATGCACTCCACACCACTGGATTCAAGCAAGCCGGGCTGAAGACGGATGGAATTCCAGAAACCGGTCCTCGGAAGCTTGTTTACGGTCCAGGGAAGGCATGGCTTGTCAGTTTATGCTGGACTGTTCCCATGAGGCACAGGGTCAGACTGATTTGCATATGGCCATGTCTGAACCGGAGTGGTGTGGAGTGCAAAAAAAACAATGGATTTAGGCCCAGATCTCTGTACTGGGGTGAATGTATGACATTGTTCTGCATTCTGTCCATCAACTGTGGTTTTTGCATTTGTCACCCCGAGTGGGATGGGTATGCTCAGACATGAGTCCCATGCTCTCCACACCACTGGATTCAAGCAAGCCGTGCTGAAGACGGCTGGAATGCCAGAAACCGGTCCTCGGAAGCTTGTTTCCGGTCCAGGGAAGGCATGGCTTGGCAGTTCGGGCTGGACTGTTCCCATGAGGCACAGGGTCAGACTGATTTGCATATTGCCATGTCTGAACTGGGGTGGTGTGAAAAGCAAAAAAACGATGGATTTAGGCCCAGATCTCTGTAATGGGGTGAATGTATGACATTGTTCTGCATTCTGTCCATCAACTGTGGTTTTTGCATTTGTCACCCTGAGTGGGATGGGTATGCTCAGACGTGAGTCCCATGCTCTCCACACCACTGTATTCCAGCAAGCCGGGCTGAAGACGGCTGGAATGCCAGAAACCGGTGTTCGGAAGCTTGTTTCCGGTCCAGGGAAGGCATGGCTTGGCAGTTCGGGCTGGACTGTTCCCATGAGGCACAGGGTCAGACTGATTTGCATATGGCCATGTCTGAACTGGTGTGGTGTGGAGTGCAAAAAAACGATGGATTTACGCCCAGATCTCTGTATTGGGGTGAATGTGAGACATTGTTCTGCATTCTGTCCATCAACTGTGGTTTTTGCATTTGTCACCCCGAGTAGGATGGGTATGCTCAGACGTGAGTCCCATGCTCTCCACACCACTGGATTCAAGTAAGCCGGGCTGAAGACGGCTGAAATGCCAGAAACTGGTCCTCGGAAGCTTGTTTCCCGTCCTGGGAAGGTATGGCTTGGCAGTTCGGGCTGGACTGTTCCTATGAGGCACAGGGTCTGACTGATTTGCATATGTCCATGTCTGCACTGGGGTGGTGTGGAGTGCAAAAAGCGATGGATTTAGGCCCAGATCTCTGTACTGGGGTGAATGTATGACATCGTTCTGCATTCTTTCCATCAACTGTGGTTTTTGCATTTGTCACCCCGAGTGGGATGTGTATGCTCAGACATGAGTCCCATGCTCTCCACACCACTGGATTCAAGCAAGCCGGGCTGAAGATGGCTGGAATGCCAGAAACCGGTCCTCGGAAGCTTGTTTCCGGTCCAGAGAAGGCATGGATTGGCAGTTCGGGCTGAACTGTTCCCATGAGGCACAGGGTCAGACTGATTTGCATATGGCCATGTCTGAACTGGGGTGGTGTGGAGTGCAAAAAAGCGATGGATTTAGGCCCAGATCTCTGTACTGGGGTGAATGTATGACATCGTTCTGCATTCTGTCCATCAACTGTGGTTTTTGCATTTGTCACCCCGAGTGGGATGGGTATGCTCAGACATGAGTCCCATGCTCTCCACACCACTGGATTCAAGCAAGCCGGGCTGAAGACGGCTGGAATGCCAGAAACCGGTCATCGGAAGCTTGTTTACGGTCCAGGGAAGGCATGGCTTGTCAGTTTTTGCTGGACTGTTCCCAGGAGGCACAGGGTCAGACTGATTTGCATATGGCCATGTCTGAACCGGGGTGGTGTGGAGTGCAAAAAAACAATGGATTTAGGCCCAGATCTCTGTACTGGGGTGAATGTATGACATTATTCTGCATTCTGTCCATCAACTGTGGTTTTTAAATTTGTCACCCCGAGTGGGATGGGTATGCTCAGACGTGAGTCCCATGCTCTCCACACCACTGGATTCAAGCAAGCCGGGCTGAAGACGGCTGGAATGCCAGAAACCGGTCCTCGGAAGCTTGTTTCCGGTCCAGGGAAGGCATGGCTTGGCAGATCGGGCTGGACTGTTCCCATGAGGCACAGGGTCAGACTGATTTGCATATTGCCATGTCTGAACTGGGGTGGTGTGGAAAGCAAAAAAACGATGGATTTAGGCCCAGATCTCTGTAATGGGGTGAATGTATGACATTGTTCTGCATTCTGTCCATCAACTGTGGTTTTTGCATTTGTCACCCTGAGTGGGATGGGTATGCTCAGACGTGAGTCCCATGCTCTCCACACCACTGTATTCCAGCAAGCCGGGCTGAAGACGGCTGGAATGCCAGAAACCGGTGTTCGGAAGCTTGTTTCCGGTCCAGGGAAGGCATGGCTTGGCAGTTCGGGCTGGACTGTTCCCATGAGGCACAGGGTCAGACTGATTTGCATATGGCCATGTCTGAACTGGTGTGGTGTGGAGTGCAAAAAAACGATGGATTTAGGCCCAGATCTCTGTATTGGGGTGAATGTGAGACATTGTTCTGCATTCTGTCCATCAACTGTGGTTTTTGCATTTGTCACCCCGAGTAGGATGGGTATGCTCAGACGTGAGTCCCATGCTCTCCACACCACTGGATTCAAGCAAGCCGGGCTGAAGACGGCTGAAATGCCAGAAACCGGTCCTCGGAAGCTTGTTTCCCGTCCTGGGAAGGTATGGCTTGGCAGTTCGGGCTGGACTGTTCCCATGAGGCACAGGGTCTGACTGATTTGCATATGGCCATGTCTGCACTGGGGTGGTGTGGAGTGCAAAAAAGCGATGGATTTAGGCCCAGATCTCTGTACTGGGTGAATGTATGACATCGTTCTGCATTCTGTCCATCAACTGTGGTTTTTGCATTTGTCACCCCGAGTGGGATGTGTATGCTCAGACATGAGTCCCATGCTCTCCACACCACTGGATTCAAGCAAGCCGGGCTGAAGACGGCTGGAATGCCAGAAACCGGTCCTCGGAAGCTTGTTTCCGGTCCAGAGAAGGCATAGATTGGCAGTTCGGGCTGAACTGTTCCCATGAGGCACAGGGTCAGACTGATTTGCATATGGCCATGTCTGAACTGGGGTGGTGTGGAGTGCAAAAAAACGATGGATTTAGGCCCAGATCTCTGTACTGGGGTGAATGTAGGACATTGTTCTGCATTCTGTCCATCAACTGTGGTTTTTGCATTTGTCACCCCGAGTGGGATGGGTATGCTCAGACGTGAGTCCCATGCTCTCCACACCACTGGATTCAAGCAAGCCGTGCTGAAGACGGCTGAAATGCCAGAAACCGGTCCTCGGAAGCTTGTTTCCCGTCCTGGGAAGGTATGGCTTGGCAGTTTGGGCTGGACTGTTCCCATGAGGCACAGGGTCTGACTGATTTGCATATGGCCATGTCTGCACTGGGGTGGTGTGGAGTGCAAAAAAGCGATGGATTTAGGCCCAGATCTCTGTACTGGGGTGAATGTATGACATCGTTCTGCATTCTGTCCATCAACTGTGGTTTTTGCATTTGTCACCCCGAGTGGGATGGGTATGTTCAGACGTAAGTCCCATGCCCTCCATACGATTGGATTCAAGCAAGCCGGGCTGAAGACAGCTGGAATGCCAGAAACCGGTCCTCGGAAGCTTGTTTCCGGTCCAGGGAAGGCATGGCTTGGCAGTTCGGGCTGGACTGGTCCAATGAGGCACAGGGTCAGACTGATTTGCATATAGCCATGTCTGAACTGGGGTGGTGTGGAGTGCAAAAAAACTATGGATTTAGGCCCAGATCTCTGTACTGGGATGAATGTATGACATTGTTCTGCATTCTGTCCATCAACTGTGGTTTTTGCATTTGTCACCCCGAGTGGGATGGGTATGCTCAAAAGTGAGTCCCATGCTCTTCACACCACTGGATTCAAGCAAGCCGTCCTGAAGACGGCTGAAATGCTAGAAACCGGTCCTCGGAAGCTTGTTTGCGGTCCAGGAAAGGCATGACTTGGCAGTTTGGGCTGGACTGTTCCCATGAGGCACAGGGTCAGACTGATTTGCATATGGCCATGTCTGAACTGGGGTGGTGTGGAGTGCAGAAAAACAATGGATATAGGCCCAGATCTCTGTACTGGGGTGAATGTATGACATTGTTCTGCATTCTGTCAATCAACTGTGGTTTTTGCATTTGTCGACCCGAGTGGGATGGGTATACTCCGACGTGAGTCCCATGCTCTCCACACCACTGGATTCAAGCAAACCGGGCTGAAGACTGCTGGAATGCCAGAAACCGGTCCTTGGAAGCTTGTTTCCAAGCCAGAGAAGGCATGGCTTGGCAGTTTGGGCTGAACTGTTCCCATGAGGCGCAGGGTCAGTCTGATTTGCATATGGCCATGTCTGAACTGGGGTGGTGTGGAGTGCAAAAAACGATGGATTTAGGCCCAGATCTCTGTAATGGGGTGAATGTATGACATTGTTCTGCATTCTATCCATCAACTGTGGTTTTTGCATTTGTCTCCTCGAGTGGGATGGGTATCCTCAGACGTGAGTCCCATGCACTCCACACCACTGGATTCAAGCAAGCCGGGCTGAAGACGGCTGGAATGCCAGAAACAGGTCCTCGGAAGCTTGTTTCCAGTCCAGGGAAGGCATGGCTTAGCAGTTCGGGCTGGACTGTTCCCATGAGGCAAAGGGTCAGACTGATTTGCATATTGCCATGTCTGAACTGGGCTGGTGTGGAAAGCAAAAAAACGATGAATTTAGGCCCAGATCTCTGTAATGGGGTGAATGTATGACATTGTTCTGCATTCTGTCCATCAACTGTGGTTTTTGCATTTGTCACCCTGAGTGGGATGGGTATGCTCAGACGTGAGTCCCATGCTCTCCACACCACTGTATTCCAGCAAGCCGGGCTGAAGACGGCTGGAATGCCAGAAACCGGTGTTCGGAAGCTTGTTTCCGGTCCAGGGAAGGCATGGCTTGGCAGTTCGGGCTGGACTGTTCCCATGATGCACAGGGTCAGACTGATTTGCATATGGCCATGTCTGAACTGGGGTGGTGTGGAGTGCAAAAAAACGATGGATTTAGGCCCAGATCTCTGTATTGGGGTGAATGTGAGACATTGTTCTGCATTCTGTCCATCAACTGTGGTTTTTGCATTTGTCACCCCGAGTGGGATGGGTATGCTCAGACGTGAGTCCCATGCTCTCCACACCACTGGATTCAAGCAAGCCGGGCTGAAGACGGCTGAAATGCCAGAAACCGGTCCTCGGAAGCTTGTTTCCCGTCCTGGGAAGGTATGGCTTGGCAGTTCGGGCTGGACTGTTCCCATGAGGCACAGGGTCTGACTGATTTGCATATGGCCATGTCTGCACTGGGGTGGTGTGGAGTGCAAAAAAGCGATGGATTTAGGCCCAGATCTCTGTACTGGGGTGAATGTATGACATCGTTCTGCATTCTGTCCATCAACTGTGGTTTTTGCATTTGTCACTCCGAGTGGGATGGGTATGCTCAGACATGAGTCCCATGCTCTCCACACCACTGGATTCAAGCAAGCCGGGCTGAAGACGGCTGGAATGCCAGAAACCGGTCCTCGGAAGCTTGTTTCCGGTACAGGGAAGGCATGGCTTGGCAGTTGGGGCTGGACTGTTCCCATGAGGCACAGGGTTAGACTGATTTGCATATAGCCATGTCTGAACTGGGGTGGTGTGGAGTGCAAAAAAACTATGGATTTAGGCCCAGATCTCTGTACTGGGGTGAATGTATGACATTGTTCTGCATTCTGTCCATCAACTGTGGTTTTTGCATTTGTCACCCCGAGTGGGATGGGTATGCTCAGACATGAGTCCCATGCTCTCCACACCACTGGATTCAAGCAAGCCGGGCTGAAGATGGCTGGAATGCCAGAAACCGGTCCTCGGAAGCTTGTTTCCGGTCCAGAGAAGGCATGGATTGGCAGTTCGGGCTGAACTGTTCCCATGAGGCACAGGGTCAGACTGATTTGCATATGGCCATGTCTGAACTGGGGTGGTGTGGAGTGCAAAAAACGATGGATTTAGGCCCAGATCTCTGTACTGGGGTGAATGTATGACATTGTTCTGCATTCTGTCCATCAACTGTGGTTTTTGCATTTGTCACCTCGAGTGGGATAGGAATCCTCAGACGTGAGTCCCATGCACTCCACACCACTGGATTCAAGCAAGCCGGGCTGAAGACGGATGGAATTCCAGAAACCGGTCCTCGGAAGCTTGTTTACGGTCCAGGGAAGGCATGGCTTGTCAATTTATGCTGGACTGTTCCCATGAGGCACAGGGTCAGACTGATTTGCATATGGCCATGTCTGAACCGGGGTGGTGTGGAGTGCAAAAAAAACAATGGATTTAGGCCCAGATCTCTGTACTGGGGTGAATGTATGACATTGTTCAGCATTCTGTCCATCAACTGTGGTTTTTGCATTTGTCACCCCGAGTGGGATGGGTATGCTCAGACATGAGTCCCATGCTCTCCACACCACTGGATTCAAGCAAGCCGTGCTGAAGACGGCTGGAATGCCAGAAACCGGTGTTCGGAAGCTTGTTTCTGGTCCAGGGAAGGCATGGCTTGGCAGTTCGGGCTGGACTGTTCCCATGAGGCACAGGGTCAGACTGATTTGCATATTGCCATGTCTGAACTGGGGTGGTGTGGAAAGCAAAAAAACGATGGATTTAGGCCCAGATCTCTGTAATGGGGTGAATGTATGACATTGTTCTGCATTCTGTCCATCAACTGTGGTTTTTGCATTTGTCACCCTGAGTGGGATGGGTATGCTCAGACGTGAGTCCCATGCTCTCCACACCACTGTATTCCAGCAAGCCGGGCTGAAGACGGCTGGAATGCCAGAAACCGGTGTTCGGAAGCTTGTTTCCGGTCTAGGGAAGGCATGGCTTGGCAGTTCGGGCTGGACTGTTCCCATGAGGCACAGGGTCAGACTGATTTGCATATGGTCATGTCTGTACTGGGGTGGTGTGGAGTGAAAAAAAACGATGGATTTAGGCCCAGATCTCTGTATTGGGGTGAATGTGAGACATTGTTCTGCATTCTGTCCATCAACTGTGGTTTTTGCATTTGTCACCCCGAGTAGGATAGGTATGCTCAGACGTGAGTCCCATGCTCTCCACACCACTGGATTCAAGCAAGCCGGGCTGAAGACGGCTGAAATGCCAGAAACCGGTCCTCGGAAACTTGTTTCCCGTCCTGGGAAGGTATGGCTTGGCAGTTCGGGCTGGACTGTTCCCATGAGGCACAGGGTCTGACTGATTTGCATATGGCCATGTCTGCACTGGGGTGGTGTGGAGTGCAAAAAAGCGATGGATTTAGGCCCAGATCTCTGTACTGGGGTGAATGTATGACATCGTTCTGCATTCTGTCCATCAACTGTGGTTTTTGCATTTGTCACCCCGAGTGGGATGTGTATGCTCAGACATGAGTCCCATGCTCTCCACACCACTGGATTCAAGCAAGCCGGGCTGAAGACGGCTGGAATGCCAGAAACCGGTCCTCGGAAGCTTGTTTCCGGTCCAGAGAAGGCATGGATTGGCAGTTCGGGCTCAACTGTTCCCATGAGGCACAGGGTCAGACTGATTTGCATATGGCCATGTCTGAACTGGGGTGGTGTGGAGTGCAAAAAAACGATGGATTTAGGCCCAGATCTCTGTACTGGGGTGCATGTAGGACATTGTTCTGCATTCTGTCCATCAACTGTGGTTTTTGCATTTGTCACCTCGAGTGGGATGGGTATGCTCAGACGTGAGTCCCATGCTCTCCACACCACTGGATTCAAGCAAGCCGTGCTGAAGACGGCTGAAATGCCAGAAACCGGTCCTCGGAAGCTTGTTTCCCGTCCTGGGAAGGTATGGCTTGGCAGTTCGGGCTGGACTGTTCCCATGAGGCACAGGGTCTGACTGATTTGCATATGGCCATGTCTGCACTGGGGTGGTGTGGAGTGCAAAAAAGCGATGGATTTAGGCCCAGATCTCTGTACTGGGGTGAATGTATGACATCGTTCTGCATTCTGTCCATCAACTGTGGTTTTTGCATTTGTCAGCCCGAGTGGGATGGGTATGTTCAGACGTAAGTCCCATGCCCTCCATACGATTGGATTCAAGCAAGCCGGGCTGAAGACAGCTGGAATGCCAGAAACCGGTCCTCAGAAGCTTGTTTCCGGTCCAGGGAAGGCATGGCTTGGCAGTTCGGGCTGGACTGGTCCCATGAGGCACAGGGTCAGACTGATTTGCATATGGCCATGTCTGAACTGGGGTGGTGTGGAGTGCAAAAAGAACAACGGATTTAGGCCCAGATCTCTGTACTGGGATGAATGTATGACATTGTTCTGCATTCTGTCCATCAACTGTGGTTTTTGCATTTGTCACCCCGAGTGGGATGGGTATGCTCAAACGTGAGTCCCATGCTCTCCACACCACTGGATTCAAGCAAGCCGTCCTGAAGACGGCTGAAATGCTAGAAACCGGTCCTCGGAAGCTTGTTTGCGGTCCAGGAAAGGCATGACTTGGCAGTTTGGGCTGGACTGTTCCCATGAGGCACAGGGTCAGACTGATTTGCATATGGCCATGTCTGAACTGGGGTGGTGTGGAGTGCAGAAAAACAATGGATATAGGCCCAGATCTCTGTACTGGGGTGAATGTATGACATTGTTCTGCATTCTGTCAATCAACTGTGGTTTTTGCATTTGTCGACCCGAGTGGGATGGGTATACTCCGACGTGAGTCCCATGCTCTCCACACCACTGGATTCAAGCAAACCGGGCTGAAGACTGCTGGAATGCCAGAAACCGGTCCTTGGAAGCTTGTTTCCAAGCCAGAGAAGGCATGGATTGGCAGTTTGGGCTGAACTGTTCCCATGAGGCGCAGGGTCAGACTGATTTGCATATGGCCATGTCTGAACTGGGGTGGTGTGGAGTGCAAAAACAACGATGGATTTAGGCCCAGATCTCTGTACTAGGGTGAATGTATGACATTGTTCTGCATTCTGTCCATCAACTGTGGTTTTTGCATTTGTCTCCTCGAGTGGGATGGGTATCCTCAGACGTGAGTCCCATGCACTCCACACCACTGGATTCAAGCAAGCCGGGCTGAAGACGGCTGGAATGCCAGAAACCGGTCCAGGGAAGCTTGTTTCCGGTCCAGGGAAGGCATGGCTTGGCAGTTCGGGCTGGACTGTTCCCATGAGGCACAGGGTCAGACTGATTTGCATATTGTCATGTCTGAACTGGGGTGGTGTGGAAAGCAAAAAAACGATGGATTTAGGCCCAGATCTCTGTAATGGGGTGAATGTATGACATTGTTCTGCATTCTGTCCATCAACTGTGGTTTTTGCATTTGTCACCCTGAGTGGGATGGGTATGCTCAGACGTGAGTCCCATGCTCTCCACACCACTGTATTCCAGCAAGCCGGGCTGAAGATGGCTGTAATGCCAGAAACCGGTGTTCGGAAGCTTGTTTCCGGTCCAGGGAAGGCATGGCTTGGCAGTTCGGGCTGGACTGTTCCCATGAGGCACAGGGTCTGACTGATTTGCATATGGCCATGTCTGCACTGGGGTGGTGTGGAGTGCAAAAAAGCGATGGATTTAGGCCCAGATCTCTGTACTGGGGTGAATGTATGACATCGTTCTGCATTCTGTCCATCAACTGTGGTTTTTGCATTTGTCACCCCGAGTGGGATGGGTATGCTCAGACATGAGTCCCATGCTCTCCACACCACTGGATTCAAGCAAGCCGGGCTGAAGACGGCTGGAATGCCAGAAACCGGTCCTCGGAAGCTTGTTTCCGGTACAGGGAAGGCAGGGCTTGGCAGTTGGGGCTGGACTGTTCCCATGAGGCACAGGGTCAGACTGATTTGCATATGGCCATGTCTGAACTGGGGTGGTGTGGAGTGCAAAAAAACAATGGATTTAGGCCCAGATCTCTGTACTGGGGTGAATGTATGACATTGTTCTGCATTCTGTCCATCAACTGTGGTTTTTGCATTTGTCACCCCGAGTGGGATGGGTATGCTCAGACATGAGTCCCATGCTCTCCACACCACTGGATTCAAGCAAGCCGGGCTGAAGATGGCTGGAATGCCAGAAACTGGTCCTCGGAAGCTTGTTTCCGGTCCAAGAAGGCATGGATTGGCAGTTCGGGCTGAATGTTCCCATGAGGCACAGGGTCAGACTGATTTGCATATGGCCATGTCTGAACTGGGGTGGTGTGGAGTGCAAAAATTGATGGATTTAGGCCCAGATCTCTGTACTGGGGTGAATGTATGACATTGTTCTGCATTCTGTCCATCAACTGTGGTTTTTGCATTTGTCACCTCAAGTGGGATGGGTATCCTCAGACGTGAGTCCCATGCACTCCACACCACTGGATTTAAGCAAGCCGGGCTGAAGACGGATGGAATTCCAGAAACCGGTCCTCGGAAGCTTGTTTACGGTCCAGGGAAGGCATGGCTTGTCAGTTTATGCTGGACTGTTCCCATGAGGTACAGGGTCAGACTGATTTGCATATGGCCATGTCTGAACCGGGGTGGTGTGGAGTGCAAAAAAACCAATGGATTTAGGCCCAGATCTCTGTACTGGGGTGAATGTATGACATTGTTCTGCATTCTGTCCATCAACTGTGGTTTTTGCATTTGTCACCCCGAGTGGGATGGGTATGCTCAGACATGAGTCCCATGCTCTCCACACCACTGGATTCAAGCAAGCCGTGCTGAAGACGGCTGGAATGCCAGAAACCGGTCCTCGGAAGCTTGTTTCCGGTCCAGGGAACGCATGGCTTGGCAGTTCGGGCTGGACTGTTCCCATGAGGCACAGGGTCAGACTGATTTGCATATTGCCATGTCTGAACTGGGGTGGTGTGGAAAGCAAAAAAACGATGGATTTAGGCCCAGATCTCTGTAATGGGGTGAATGTATGACATTGTTCTGCATTCTGTCCATCAACTGTGGTTTTTTCATGTGTCACCCTGAGTCGGATGGGTATGCTCAGACGTGAGTCCCATGCTCTCCACACCACTGTATTCTAGCAAGCCGGGCTGAAGACGGCTGGAATGCCAGAAACCGGTGTTCGGAAGCTTGTTTCCGGTCCAGGGAAGGCATAGCTTGGCAGTTCGGGCTGGACTGTTCCCATGAGGCACAGGGTCAGACTGATTTGCATATGGCCATGCCTGAACTGGGGTGGTGTGGAGTGCAAAAAAACGATGGATTTAGGCCCAGATCTCTGTATTGGGGTGAATGTGAGACATTGTTCTGCATTCTGTCCATCAACTGTGGTTTTTGCATTTGTCACCCCGAGTAGGATGGGTATGCTCAGACGTGAGTCCCATGCTCTCCACACCACTGGATTCAAGCAAGCCGGGCTGAAGACGGCTGAAATGCCAGAAACCGGTCCTCGGAAGCTTGTTTCCCGTCCTGGGAAGGTATGGCTTGGAAGTTCGGGCTGGACTGTTCCCATGAGGCACAGGGTCTGACTGATTTGCATATGGCCATGTCTGCACTGGGGTGGTGTGGAGTGCAAAAAAGCGATGGATTTAGGCCCAGATCTCTGTACTGGGGTGAATGTATGACATCGTTCTGCATTCTGTCCATCAACTGTGGTTTTTGCATTTGTCACCCCGAGTGGGATGTGTATGCTCAGACATGAGTCCCATGCTCTCCACACCACTGGATTCAAGCAAGCCGGGCTGAAGACGGCTGGAATGCCAGAAACCGGTCCTCGGAAGCTTGTTTCCGGTCCAGAGAAGGCATGGATTGGCAGTTCGGGCTGAACTGTTCCCATGAGGCACAGGGTCAGACTGATTTGCATATGGCCATGTCTGAACTGGGGTGGTGTGGAGTGCAAAAAAACGATGGATTTAGGCCCAGATCTCTGTACTGGGGTGAATGTAGGACATTGTTCTGCATTCTGTCCATCAACTGTGGTTTTTGCATTTGTCACCCCGAGTGGGATGGGTATGCTCAGACGTGAGTCCCATGCTCTCCACACCACTGGATTCAAGCAAGCCGTGCTGAAGACGGCTGAAATGCCAGAAACCGGTCCTCGGAAGCTTGTTTCCCGTCCTGGGAAGGTATGGCTTGGCAGTTCGGGCTGGACTGTTCCCATGAGGCACAGGGTCTGACTGATTTGCATATGGCCATGTCTGCACTGGGGTGGTGTGGAGTGCAAAAAAGCGATGGATTTAGGCCCAGATCTCTGTACTGGGGTGAATGTATGACATTGTTCTGCATTCTGTCCATCAACTGTGGTTTTTGCATTTGTCACCTCGAGTGGGATGGGTATGCTCAGACATGAGTCCCATGCTCTCCACACCACTGGATTCAAGCAAGCCGGGCTGAAGACGGCTGGAATGCCAGAAACCGGTCCTCGGAAGCTTGTTTCCGGTCCAGAGAAGGCATGGATTGGCAGTTCGGGCTGAACTGTTCCCATGAGGCACAGGGTCAGACTGATTTGCATATGGCCATATCTGAACTGGGGTGGTGTGGAGTGCAAAAAAACGATGGATTTAGGCCCAGATCTCTGTACTGGGGTGAATGTATGACATTGTTCTGCATTCTGTCCATCAACTGTGGTTTTTGCATTTGTCACCCCGAGTGGGATGGGTATGCTCAGACGTGAGTCCCATGCTCTCCACACCACTGGATTTAAGCAAGTCGGGCTGAAGATGGCTGGAATGCCAGAAACCGGTCCTCGGAAGCTTGTTTCCGGTCCAGAGAAGGCATGGATTGGCAGTTCGGGCTGAACTGTTCCCATGAGGCACAGGGTCAGACTGATTTGCATATGGCCATGTCTGAACTGGGGTGGTGTGGAGTGCAAAAATTGATGGATTTAGGCCCAGATCTCTGTACTGGGGTGAATGTATGACATTGTTCTGCATTCTGTCCATCAACTGTGGTTTTTGCATTTGTCACCTCGAGTGGGATGGGTATCCTCAGACGTGAGTCCCATGCACTCCACACCACTGGATTCAAGCAAGCCGGGCTGAAGACGGATGGAATTCCAGAAACCGGTCCTCGGAAGCTTGTTTCCGGTCCAGGGAAGGCATGGCTTGGCAGTTTATGCTGGACTGTTCCCATGAGGCACAGGGTCAGACTGATTTGCATATGGCCATGTCTGAACCGGGGTGGTGTGGAGTGCAAAAAAAACAATGGATTTAGGCCCAGATCTCTGTACTGGGGTGAATGTATGACATTGTTCTGCATTCTGTCCATCAACTGTGGTTTTTGCATTTGTCACCCCGAGTGGGATGGGTATGCTCAGACATGAGTCCCATGCTCTCCACACCACTGGATTCAAGCAAGCCGTGCTGAAGACGGCTGGAATGCCAGAAACCGGTCCTCGGAAGCTTGTTTCCGGTCCAGGGAAGGCATGGCTTGGCAGTTCGGGCTGGACTGTTCCCATGAGGCACATGGTCAGACTGATTTGCATATTGCCATGTCTGAACTGGGGTGGTGTGAAAAGCAAAAAAACGATGGATTTAGGCCCAGATCTCTGTAATGGGGTGAATGTATGACATTGTTCTGCATTCTGTCCATCAACTGTGGTTTTTGCATTTGTCACCCTGAGTGGGATGGGTATGCTCAGACGTGAGTCCCATGCTCTCCACACCACTGTATTCCAGCAAGCCGGGCTGAAGACGGCTGGAATGCCAGAAACCGGTGTTCGGAAGCTTGTTTCCGGTCCAGGGAAGGCATGGCTTGGCAGTTCGGGCTGGACTGTTCCCATGAGGCACAGGGTCAGACTGATTTGCATATGGCCATGTCTGAACTGGTGTGGTGTGGAGTGCAAAAAAACGATGGATTTAGGCCCAGATCTCTGTATTGGGGTGAATGTGAGACATTGTTCTGCATTCTGTCCATCAACTGTGGTTTTTGCATTTGTCACCCCGAGTAGGATGGGTATGCTCAGACGTGAGTCCCATGCTCTCCACACCACTGGATTCAAGTAAGCCGGGCTGAAGACCGCTGAAATGCCAGAAACTGGTCCTCGGAAGCTTGTTTCCCGTCCTGGGAAGGTATGGCTTGGCAGTTCGGGCTGGACTGTTCCTATGAGGCACAGGGTCTGACTGATTTGCATATGTCCATGTCTGCACTGGGGTGGTGTGGAGTGCAAAAAGCGATGGATTTAGGCCCAGATCTCTGTACTGGGGTGAATGTATGACATCGTTCTGCATTCTGTCCATCAACTGTGGTTTTTGCATTTGTCACCCCGAGTGGGATGTGTATGCTCAGACATGAGTCCCATGCTCTCCACACCACTGGATTCAAGCAAGCCGGGCTGAAGATGGCTGGAATGCCAGAAACCGGTCCTCGGAAGCTTGTTTCCGGTCCAGAGAAGGCATGGATTGGCAGTTCGGGCTGAACTGTTCCCATGAGGCACAGGGTCAGACTGATTTGCATATGGCCATGTCTGAACTGGGGTGGTGTGGAGTGCAAAAAAGCGATGGATTTAGGCCCAGATCTCTGTACTGGGGTGAATGTATGACATCGTTCTGCATTCTGTCCATCAACTGTGGTTTTTGCATTTGTCACCCCGAGTGGGATGGGTATGCTCAGACATGAGTCCCATGCTCTCCACACCACTGGATTCAAGCAAGCCGGGCTGAAGACGGCTGGAATGCCAGAAACCGGTCATCGGAAGCTTGTTTACGGTCCAGGGAAGGCATGGCTTGTCAGTTTTTGCTGGACTGTTCCCAAGAGGCACAGGGTCAGACTGATTTGCATATGGCCATGTCTGAACCGGGGTGGTGTGGAGTGCAAAAAAAACAATGGATTTAGGCCCAGATCTCTGTACTGGGGTGAATGTATGACATTATTCTGCATTCTGTCCATCAACTGTGGTTTTTAAATTTGTCACCCCGAGTGGGATGGGTATGCTCAGACGTGAGTCCCATGCTCTCCACACCACTGGATTCAAGCAAGCCGGGCTGAAGACGGCTGGAATGCCAGAAACCGGTCTTTGGAAGCTTGTTTCCGGTCCAGGGAAGGCATGGCTTGGCAGATCGGGCTGGACTGTTCCCATGAGGCACAGGGTCAGACTGATTTGCATATTGCCATGTCTGAACTGGGGTGGTGTGGAAAGCAAAAAAACGATGGATTTAGGCCCAGATCTCTGTAATGGGGTGAATGTATGACATTGTTCTGCATTCTGTCCATCAACTGTGGTTTTTGCATTTGTCACCCTGAGTGGGATGGGTATGCTCAGACGTGAGTCCCATGCTCTCCACACCACTGTATTCCAGCAAGCCGGGCTGAAGACGGCTGGAATGCCAGAAACCGGTGTTCGGAAGCTTGTTTCCGGTCCAGGGAAGGCATGGCTTGGCAGTTCGGGCTGGACTGTTCCCATGAGGCACAGGGTCAGACTGATTTGCATATGGCCATGTCTGAACTGGTGTGGTGTGGAGTGCAAAAAAACGATGGATTTAGGCCCAGATCTCTGTATTGGGGTGAATGTGAGACATTGTTCTGCATTCTGTCCATCAACTGTGGTTTTTGCATTTGTCACCCCGAGTAGGATGGGTATGCTCAGACGTGAGTCCCATGCTCTCCACACCACTGGATTCAAGCAAGCCGGGCTGAAGACGGCTGAAATGCCAGAAACCGGTCCTCGGAAGCTTGTTTCCCGTCCTGGGAAGGTATGGCTTGGCAGTTCGGGCTGGACTGTTCCCATGAGGCACAGGGTCTGACTGATTTGCATATGGCCATGTCTGCACTGGGGTGGTGTGGAGTGCAAAAAAGCGATGGATTTAGGCCCAGATCTCTGTACTGGGTGAATGTATGACATCGTTCTGCATTCTGTCCATCAACTGTGGTTTTTGCATTTGTCACCCCGAGTGGGATGTGTATGCTCAGACATGAGTCCCATGCTCTCCACACCACTGGATTCAAGCAAGCCGGGCTGAAGACGGCTGGAATGCCAGAAACCGGTCCTCGGAAGCTTGTTTCCGGTCCAGAGAAGGCATGGATTGGCAGTTCGGGCTGAACTGTTCCCATGAGGCACAGGGTCAGACTGATTTGCATATGGCCATGTCTGAACTGGGGTGGTGTGGAGTGCAAAAAAACGATGGATTTAGGCCCAGATCTCTGTACTGGGGTGAATGTAGGACATTGTTCTGCATTCTGTCCATCAACTGTGGTTTTTGCATTTGTCACCCCGAGTGGGATGGGTATGCTCAGACGTGAGTCCCATGCTCTCCACACCACTGGATTCAAGCAAGCCGTGCTGAAGACGGCTGAAATGCCAGAAACCGGTCCTCGGAAGCTTGTTTCCCGTCCTGGGAAGGTATGGCTTGGCAGTTCGGGCTGGACTGTTCCCATGAGGCACAGGGTCTGACTGATTTGCATATGGCCATGTCTGCACTGGGGTGGTGTGGAGTGCAAAAAAGCGATGGATTTAGGCCCAGATCTCTGTACTGGGGTGAATGTATGACATCGTTCTGCATTCTGTCTATCAACTGTGGTTTTTGCATTTGTCACCCCGAGTGGGATGGGTATGCTCAGACATGAGTCCCATGCTCTCCACACCACTGGATTCAAGCAAGCCGGGCTGAAGACGGCTGGAATGCCAGAAACCGGTCCTCGGAAGCTTGTTTCCGGTCCAGAGAAAGCATGGATTGGCAGTTCGGGCTGAACTGTTCCCATGAGGCACAGGGTCAGACTGATTTGCATATGGCCATGTCTGAACTGGTGGTGGTGTGGAGTGCAAAAAAACGATGGATTTAGGCCCAGATCTCTGTACTGGGGTGAATGTATGACATTGTTCTGCATTCTGTCCATCAACTGTGGTTTTTGCATTTGTCACCCCGAGTGGGATGGGTATGCTCAGACATGAGTCCCATGCTCTCCACACCACTGGATTCAATCAAGCCGGGCTGAAGACGGCTGGAATGCCAGAAACCGGTCCTCGGAAGCTTGTTTCCGGTCCAGAGAAGGCATGGATTGGCAGTTCGGGCTGAACTGTTCCCATGAGGCACAGGGTCAGACTGATTTGCATATGGCCATGTCTGAACTGGGGTGGTGTGGAGGGCAAAAAACGATGGATTTAGGCCCAGATCTCTGTACTGGGGTGAATGTATGACATTGTTCTGCATTCTGTCCATCAACTGTGGTTTTTGCATTTGTCACCTCGAGTGGGATGGGTATCCTCAGATGTGAGTCCCATGCACTCCACACCACTGGATTCAAGCAAGCCGGGCTGAAGACAGATGGAATGCCAGAAACCGGTCATCGGAAGCTTGTTTACGGTCAAGGGAAGGCATGGCTTGTCAGTTTTTGCTGGACTGTTCCCAAGAGGCACAGGGTCAGACTGATTTGCATATGGCCATGTCTGAACCGGGGTGGTGTGGAGTGCAAAAAAAACAATGGATTTACAGCCTGATTCATGTACGGGCCGTTTTGCGTGTCCCTAATAGCGAATCATAGCGATTCGCTATTGAGGACACGCAAAACGGCATTCATGTAGGAATTGCAACTTAAATAGCGATTCCTACATGTTCTTTATTTGCGAGTAGCAATTTGCTACTCGCAAATACTCCCCATTCATTCCTATGGGCCAAGAGGCCCATTGGAATGAATGGGGATTTGCGAGTAGCAATTTGCTACTCGCAACTGAGATAGCGATTTTAAGGGTGACAGGGGTGTCCAAAGGACGCCCTGTAGCACCCCTAAAATGCACTTATGGACAGGTGTTGCGCACACACATGTCCAAAGGACATGTGTGTGTGCTACATGCAACTTTGAAAAATGCTTTTAAAAGCATTTTTCAGAGTTTTTGCTATTTACCGACAGGTCTGACCTGTCGGTAAATAGCGGCCCCAAAAGTCCAAATTCGCTATTTTGTTGTGTGTCATGAATAGCATTTAAGGAATCTCTATTAGAGATTCCTTAAATGCCATTCCACGCAAATATGCAAATTCTTTAATAGCGATTTTTGCATTTGGTATCATGAATACCAAATGCAAAAATTGCGCTCGCAAAGGGCCAGATTCTGAGAATCTGGCCCTTTGCGAGTGCAATTTAGCTACATGAATCAGGCTGATAGGCCCAGATCTCTGTACTGGGGTGAATGTATGACATTGTTCTGCATTCTGTCCATCAACTGTGGTTTTTACATTTGTCACCCCGAGTGGGATGGGTATGCTCAGACGTGAGTCCCATGCTCTCCACACCACTGGATTCAAGCAAGCCGGGCTGAAGACGGCTGGAATGCCAGAAACCGGTCCTCGGAAGCTTGTTTCCGGTCCAGGGAAGGCATGGCTTGGCAGATCGGGCTGGACTGTTCCCATGAGGCACAGGGTCAGACTGATTTGCATATTGCCATGTCTGAACTGGGGTGGTGTGGAAAGCAAAAAAATGATGGATTTAGGCCCAGATCTCTGTAATGGGGTGAATGTATGACATTGTTCTGCATTCTGTCCATCAACTGTGGTTTTTGCATTTGTCACCCTGAGTGGGATGGGTATGCTCAGACGTGAGTCCCATGCTCTCCACACCACTGTATTCCAGCAAGCCGGGCTGAAGACGGCTGGAATGCCAGAAACCGGTGTTCGGAAGCTTGTTTCCGGTCCTGGGAAGGCATGGCTTGGCAGTTCAGGCTGGACTGTTCCCATGAGGCACAGGGTCAGACTGATTTGCATATGGCCATGTCTGAACTGGGGTAGTGTGGAGTGCAAAAAAACGATGGATTTAGGCCCAGATCTCTGTATTGGGGTGAATGTGAGACATTGTTCTGCATTCTGTCCATCAACTGTGGTTTTTGCATTTGTCACCCCGAGTGGGATGGGTATGCTCAGACGTGAGTCCCATGCTCTCCACACCACTGGATTCAAGCAAGCCGGGCTGAAGACGGCTGAAATGCCAGAAACCGGTCCTCGGAAGCTTGTTTCCCGTCCTGGGAAGGTATGGCTTGGCAGTTCGGGCTGGACTGTTCCCATGAGGCACAGGGTCTGACTGATTTGCATATGGCCATGTCTGCAGTGGGGTGGTGTGGAGTGCAAAAAAGCGATGGATTTAGGCCCAGATCTCTGTACTGGGGTGAATGTATGACATCGTTCTGCATTCTGTCCATCAACTGTGGTTTTTGCATTTGTCACCCCGAGTGGGATGGGTATGTTCAGACGTAAGTCCCATGCCCTCCATACGATGGGATTCAAGCAAGCCGGGCTGAAGACAGCTGGAATGCCAGAAACCGGTCCTCGGAAGCTTGTTTCCGGTCCAGGGAAGGCATGGCTTGGCAGTTCGGGCTGGACTGGTCCCATGAGGCACAGGGTCAGACTGATTTGCATATGGCCATGTCTGAACTGGGGTGGTGTGGAGTGCAAAAAAACAACGGATTTAGGCCCAGATCTCTGTACTGGGATGAATGTATGACATTGTTCTGCATTCTGTCCATCAACTGTGGTTTTTGCATTTGTCACCCCAAGTGGGATGGGTATGCTCAAACGTGAGTCCCATGCTCTTCACACCACTGGATTCAAGCAAGCCGTCCTGAAGACGGCTGAAATGCTAGAAACCGGTCCTCGGAAGCTTGTTTGCGGTCCAGGAAAGGCATGACTTGGCAGTTTGGGCTGGACTGTTCCCATGAGGCACAGGGTCAGACTGATTTGCATATGGCCATGTCTGAACTGGGGTGGTGTGGAGTGCAGAAAAACAATGGATATAGGCCCAGATCTCTGTACTGGGGTGAATGTATGACATTGTTCTGCATTCTGTCAATCAACTGTGGTTTTTGCATTTGTCGACCCGAGTGGGATGGGTATACTCCGACGTGAGTCCCATGCTCTCCACACCACTGGATTCAAGCAAACCGGGCTGAAGACTGCTGGAATGCCAGAAACCGATCCTTGGAAGCTTGTTTCCAAGCCAGAGAAGGCATGGATTGGCAGTTTGGGCTGAACTGTTCCCATGAGGCGCAGGGTCAGACTGATTTGCATATGGCCATGTCTGAACTGGGGTGGTGTGGAGTGCAAAAAACGATGGATTTAGGCCCAGATCTCTGTACTGGGGTGAATGTATGACATTGTTCTGCATTCTGTCCATCAACTGTGGTTTTTGCATTTGTCTCCTCGAGTGGGATGGGTATCCTCAGACGTGAGTCCCATGCACTCCACACCACTGGATTCAAGCAAGCCGGGCTGAAGACGGCTGGAATGCCAGAAACCGGTCCTCGGAAGCTTGTTTCCGGTCCAGGGATGGCATGGCTTGGCAGTTCGGGCTGGACTGTTCCCATGAGGCACAGGGTCAGACTGATTTGCATATTGCCATGTCTGAACTGGGGTGGTGTGGAAAGCAAAAAAAAACGATGGATTTAGGCCCAGATCTCTGTAATGGGGTGAATGTATGACATTGTTCTGCATTCTGTCCATCAACTGTGGTTTTTGCATTTGTCACCCTGAGTGGGATGGGTATGCTCAGACGTGAGTCCCATCAATCAATCAATCAATCAGTGACACTTATAGAGCGCGCTACATACCCGTAGGGTCTCAAGGCGCTGGGGGGGGGGGGGTGCCGCTACTGCTCGAACAGCCAGGTCTTCAGCTTCCTCCTGATGGAGAGGTGGTCTTGGGTCAGGCGCAGGTCGGTCGGGAGGGAGTTCCAGGTCTTGGCGGCCAGGTAGGAGAAGGACCTTCCTCCTGTAGTCGCTCTTCGGATGCGGGGGACGGCGGCGAGGGCGTGGTTGGCTGATCGGAGGTGGCGTTTGGGAGCGTAGAAGTTGATCCGGCTGTTGAGGTAGCTCTGGCCTTGGTCGTGTAGGGCTTTGTGTGCGTGGTTGAGGAGGCAGAAGGTGATTCTTTTGTTGACGGGGAGCCAGTGAAGGTCTCTCAGATGTCCGGTGATGTGGCTGGTTCGTGGGATGTCGAGGTTGAGTCTGGCTGAGGCGTTCTGGATCCGCTGGAGTCTCTTCTGGAGCTTGGCGGTGGTACCGGCGTAGAGGGCGTTGCCGTAGTCCAGTCGGCTGGTGACGAGGGCCTGGGTGACGGTCTTCCTGGTCTCGGTGGGGATCCACCGGAAGATCTTCCGTAGCATGCGTAGGATGTTGAAGCACGCCGAGGAGACGTTGTTGACTTGCCTGGTCATGGAGAGGGAGGAGTCCAGGATGAAGCCCAGGTTGCGTGCATGGTCTGTCGGTTTGGGTGCGGAGCCCAGGGCGGGAGGCCACCAGGAGTCGTCCCAGGCGGAGGGGGAAGAGCCCAGGATGAGGACCTCCGTCTTGTCAGAGTTCAGTTTCAGGCGGCTGGTCGTCATCCACTCGGCTACCTCTTTAATCCCTTCGTGCAGGTTGGCTCTGGCGGAAGCGGGGTCGTTGGTCAGGGAGAGGATCAGCTGGGTGTCGTCGGCGTAGGAGATTATGCTGAGGCTGTGTTTGCGTACGATGGCCGCGAGGGGGCTCATGTAGACGTTGAAGAGGGTGTTCTCCACACCACTGTATTCCAGCAAGCCGGGCTGAAGACGGCTGGAATGCCAGAAACCGGTGTTCGGAAGCTTGTTTCCGGTCCAGGGAAGGCATGGCTTGGCAGTTCGGGCTGGACTGTTCCCATGAGGCACAGGGTCAGACTGATTTGCATATGGCCATGTCTGAACTGGGGTGGTGTGGAGTGCAAAAAAACGATGGATTTAGGCCCAGATCTCTGTATTGGGGTGAATGTGAGACATTGTTCTGCATTCTGTCCATCAACTGTGGTTTTTGCATTTGTCACCCTGAGTGGGATGGGTATGCTCAGACGTGAGTCCCATGCTCTCCACACCACTGGATTCAAGCAAGCCGGGCTGAAGACGGCTGAAATGCCAGAAACCGGTCCTCGGAAGCTTGTTTCCGGTCCAGGGAAGGCATGGCTTGGCAGTTCGGGCTGGACTGTTCCCATGAGGCACAGGGTCTGACTGATTTGCATATGGCCATGTCTGCACTGGGGTGGTGTGGAGTGCAAAAAAGCGATGGATTTAGGCCCAGATCTCTGTACTGGGGTGAATGTATGACATCGTTCTGCATTCTGTCCATCAACTGTGGTTTTTGCATTTGTCACCCCGAGTGGGATGGGTATGCTCAGACATGAGTCCCATGCTCTCCACACCACTGGATTCAAGCAAGCCGGGCTGAAGACGGCTGGAATGCCAGAAACCGGTCCTCGGAAGCTTGTTTCCGGTACAGGGAAGGCATGGCTTGGCAGTTGGGGCTGGACTGTTCCCATGAGGCACAGGGTCAGACTGATTTGCATATGGCCATGTCTGAACTTGGGTGGTGTGGAGTGCAAAAAAACGATGGATTTAGGCCCAGATCTCTGTACTGGGGTGAATGTATGACATTGTTCTGCATTCTATCCATCAACTGTGGTTTTTGCATTTGTCACCCCGAGTGGGATGGGTATGCTCAGACATGAGTCCCATGCTCTCCACACCACTGGATTCAAGCAAGCCGGGCTGAAGATGGCTGGAATGCCAGAAACCGGTCCTCGGAAGCTTGTTTCCGGTCCAGAGAAGGCATTGATTGGCAGTTCGGGCTGAACTGTTCCCATGAGGCACAGGGTCAGACTGATTTGCATATGGCCATGTCTGAACTGGGGTTGTGTGGAGTGCAAAAAACGATGGATTTAGGCCCAGATCTCTGTACTGGGGTGAATGTATGACATTGTTCTGCATTCTGTCCATCAACTGTGGTTTTTGCATTTGTCACCTCGAGTGGGATGGGTATCCTCAGACGTGAGTCCCATGCACTCCACACCACTGGATTCAAGCAAGCCGGGCTGAAGACGGATGGAATTCCAGAAACCGGTCCTCGGAAGCTTGTTTATGGTCCAGGGAAGGCATGGCTTGTCAGTTTATGCTGGACTGTTCCCATGAGGCACAGGGTCAGACTGATTTGCATATGGCCATGTCTGAACTGGGGTAGTGTGGAGTGCAAAAAAACGATGGATTTAGGCCCAGTTCTCTGTATTGGGGTGAATGTGAGACATTGTTCTGCATTCTGTCCATCAACTGTGGTTTTTGCATTTGTCACCCCGAGTGGGATGGGTATGCTCAGACGTGAGTCCCATGCTCTCCACACCACTGGATTCAAGCAAGCCGGGCTGAAGACGGCTGAAATGCCAGAAACCGGTCCTCGGAAGCTTGTTTCCCGTCCTGGGAAGGTATGGCTTGGCAGTTCGGGCTGGACTGTTCCCATGAGGCACAGGGTCTGACTGATTTGCATATGGCCATGTCTGCACTGGGGTGGTGTGGAGTGCAAAAAAGCGATGGATTTAGGCCCAGATCTCTGTACTGGGGTGAATGTATGACATCGTTCTGCATTCTGTCCATCAACTGTGGTTTTTGCATTTGTCACCCCGAGTGGGATGGGTATGTTCAGACGTAAGTCCCATGCCCTCCATACGATGGGATTCAAGCAAGCCGGGCTGAAGACAGCTGGAATGCCAGAAACCGGTCCTCGGAAGCTTGTTTCCGGTCCAGGGAAGGCATGGCTTGGCAGTTCGGGCTGGACTGGTCCCATGAGGCACAGGGTCAGACTGATTTGCATATGGCCATGTCTGAACTGGGGTGGTGTGGAGTGCAAAAAAACAACGGATTTAGGCCCAGATCTCTGTACTGGGATGAATGTATGACATTGTTCTGCATTCTGTCCATCAACTGTGGTTTTTGCATTTGTCACCCCAAGTGGGATGGGTATGCTCAAACGTGAGTCCCATGCTCTTCACACCACTGGATTCAAGCAAGCCGTCCTGAAGACGGCTGAAATGCTAGAAACCGGTCCTCGGAAGCTTGTTTGCGGTCCAGGAAAGGCATGACTTGGCAGTTTGGGCTGGACTGTTCCCATGAGGCACAGGGTCAGACTGATTTGCATATGGCCATGTCTGAACTGGGGTGGTGTGGAGTGCAGAAAAACAATGGATATAGGCCCAGATCTCTGTACTGGGGTGAATGTATGACATTGTTCTGCATTCTGTCAATCAACTGTGGTTTTTGCATTTGTCGACCCGAGTGGGATGGGTATACTCCGACGTGAGTCCCATGCTCTCCACACCACTGGATTCAAGCAAACCGGGCTGAAGACTGCTGGAATGCCAGAAACCGATCCTTGGAAGCTTGTTTCCAAGCCAGAGAAGGCATGGATTGGCAGTTTGGGCTGAACTGTTCCCATGAGGCGCAGGGTCAGACTGATTTGCATATGGCCATGTCTGAACTGGGGTGGTGTGGAGTGCAAAAAACGATGGATTTAGGCCCAGATCTCTGTACTGGGGTGAATGTATGACATTGTTCTGCATTCTGTCCATCAACTGTGGTTTTTGCATTTGTCTCCTCGAGTGGGATGGGTATCCTCAGACGTGAGTCCCATGCACTCCACACCACTGGATTCAAGCAAGCCGGGCTGAAGACGGCTGGAATGCCAGAAACCGGTCCTCGGAAGCTTGTTTCCGGTCCAGGGATGGCATGGCTTGGCAGTTCGGGCTGGACTGTTCCCATGAGGCACAGGGTCAGACTGATTTGCATATTGCCATGTCTGAACTGGGGTGGTGTGGAAAGCAAAAAAAACGATGGATTTAGGCCCAGATCTCTGTAATGGGGTGAATGTATGACATTGTTCTGCATTCTGTCCATCAACTGTGGTTTTTGCATTTGTCACCCTGAGTGGGATGGGTATGCTCAGACGTGAGTCCCATCAATCAATCAATCAATCAGTGACACTTATAGAGCGCGCTACATACCCGTAGGGTCTCAAGGCGCTGGGGGGGGGGGGGGTGCCGCTACTGCTCGAACAGCCAGGTCTTCAGCTTCCTCCTGATGGAGAGGTGGTCTTGGGTCAGGCGCAGGTCGGTCGGGAGGGAGTTCCAGGTCTTGGCGGCCAGGTAGGAGAAGGACCTTCCTCCTGTAGTCGCTCTTCGGATGCGGGGGACGGCGGCGAGGGCGTGGTTGGCTGATTGGAGGTGGCGTTTGGGAGCGTAGAAGTTGATCCGGCTGTTGAGGTAGCTCTGGCCTTGGTCGTGTAGGGCTTTGTGTGCGTGGTTGAGGAGGCAGAAGGTGATTCTTTTGTTGACGGGGAGCCAGTGAAGGTCTCTCAGATGTCCGGTGATGTGGCTGGTTCGTGGGATGTCGAGGTTGAGTCTGGCTGAGGCGTTCTGGATCCGCTGGAGTCTCTTCTGGAGCTTGGCGGTGGTACCGGCGTAGAGGGCGTTGCCGTAGTCCAGTCGGCTGGTGACGAGGGCCTGGGTGACGGTCTTCCTGGTCTCGGTGGGGATCCACCGGAAGATCTTCCGTAGCATGCGTAGGATGTTGAAGCACGCCGAGGAGACATTGTTGACTTGCCTGGTCATGGAGAGGGAGGAGTCCAGGATGAAGCCCAGGTTGCGTGCATGGTCTGTCGGTTTGGGTGCGGAGCCCAGGGCGGGAGGCCACCAGGAGTCGTCCCAGGCGGAGGGGGAAGAGCCCAGGATGAGGACCTCCGTCTTGTCAGAGTTCAGTTTCAGGCGGCTGGTCGTCATCCACTCGGCTACCTCTTTAATCCCTTCGTGCAGGTTGGCTCTGGCGGAAGCGGGGTCGTTGGTCAGGGAGAGGATCAGCTGGGTGTCGTCGGCGTAGGAGATTATGCTGAGGCTGTGTTTGCGTACGATGGCCGCGAGGGGGCTCATGTAGACGTTGAAGAGGGTGTTCTCCACACCACTGTATTCCAGCAAGCCGGGCTGAAGACGGCTGGAATGCCAGAAACCGGTGTTCGGAAGCTTGTTTCCGGTCCAGGGAAGGCATGGCTTGGCAGTTCGGGCTGGACTGTTCCCATGAGGCACAGGGTCAGACTGATTTGCATATGGCCATGTCTGAACTGGGGTGGTGTGGAGTGCAAAAAAACGATGGATTTAGGCCCAGATCTCTGTATTGGGGTGAATGTGAGACATTGTTCTGCATTCTGTCCATCAACTGTGGTTTTTGCATTTGTCACCCTGAGTGGGATGGGTATGCTCAGACGTGAGTCCCATGCTCTCCACACCACTGGATTCAAGCAAGCCGGGCTGAAGACGGCTGAAATGCCAGAAACCGGTCCTCGGAAGCTTGTTTCCGGTCCAGGGAAGGCATGGCTTGGCAGTTCGGGCTGGACTGTTCCCATGAGGCACAGGGTCTGACTGATTTGCATATGGCCATGTCTGCACTGGGGTGGTGTGGAGTGCAAAAAAGCGATGGATTTAGGCCCAGATCTCTGTACTGGGGTGAATGTATGACATCGTTCTGCATTCTGTCCATCAACTGTGGTTTTTGCATTTGTCACCCCGAGTGGGATGGGTATGCTCAGACATGAGTCCCATGCTCTCCACACCACTGGATTCAAGCAAGCCGGGCTGAAGACGGCTGGAATGCCAGAAACCGGTCCTCGGAAGCTTGTTTCCGGTACAGGGAAGGCA
Source organism: Lissotriton vulgaris (assembly GCF_964263255.1). NCBI lineage: Eukaryota > Metazoa > Chordata > Amphibia > Caudata > Salamandridae > Lissotriton > Lissotriton vulgaris. The sequence goes on along the minus strand of NW_028243351.1, from coordinate 10,483 downwards.
TGGCTTGGCAGTTGGGGCTGGACTGTTCCCATGAGGCACAGGGTCAGACTGATTTGCATATGGCCATGTCTGAACTTGGGTGGTGTGGAGTGCAAAAAAACGATGGATTTAGGCCCAGATCTCTGTACTGGGGTGAATGTATGACATTGTTCTGCATTCTATCCATCAACTGTGGTTTTTGCATTTGTCACCCCGAGTGGGATGGGTATGCTCAGACATGAGTCCCATGCTCTCCACACCACTGGATTCAAGCAAGCCGGGCTGAAGATGGCTGGAATGCCAGAAACCGGTCCTCGGAAGCTTGTTTCCGGTCCAGAGAAGGCATTGATTGGCAGTTCGGGCTGAACTGTTCCCATGAGGCACAGGGTCAGACTGATTTGCATATGGCCATGTCTGAACTGGGGTTGTGTGGAGTGCAAAAAACGATGGATTTAGGCCCAGATCTCTGTACTGGGGTGAATGTATGACATTGTTCTGCATTCTGTCCATCAACTGTGGTTTTTGCATTTGTCACCTCGAGTGGGATGGGTATCCTCAGACGTGAGTCCCATGCACTCCACACCACTGGATTCAAGCAAGCCGGGCTGAAGACGGATGGAATTCCAGAAACCGGTCCTCGGAAGCTTGTTTATGGTCCAGGGAAGGCATGGCTTGTCAGTTTATGCTGGACTGTTCCCATGAGGCACAGGGTCAGACTGATTTGCATATGGCCATGTCTGAACTGGGGTAGTGTGGAGTGCAAAAAAACGATGGATTTAGGCCCAGTTCTCTGTATTGGGGTGAATGTGAGACATTGTTCTGCATTCTGTCCATCAACTGTGGTTTTTGCATTTGTCACCCCGAGTGGGATGGGTATGCTCAGACGTGAGTCCCATGCTCTCCACACCACTGGATTCAAGCAAGCCGGGCTGAAGACGGCTGAAATGCCAGAAACCGGTCCTCGGAAGCTTGTTTCCCGTCCTGGGAAGGTATGGCTTGGCAGTTCGGGCTGGACTGTTCCCATGAGGCACAGGGTCTGACTGATTTGCATATGGCCATGTCTGCACTGGGGTGGTGTGGAGTGCAAAAAAGCGATGGATTTAGGCCCAGATCTCTGTACTGGGGTGAATGTATGACATCGTTCTGCATTCTGTCCATCAACTGTGGTTTTTGCATTTGTCACCCCGAGTGGGATGGGTATGTTCAGACGTAAGTCCCATGCCCTCCATACGATGGGATTCAAGCAAGCCGGGCTGAAGACAGCTGGAATGCCAGAAACCGGTCCTCGGAAGCTTGTTTCCGGTCCAGGGAAGGCATGGCTTGGCAGTTCGGGCTGGACTGGTCCCATGAGGCACAGGGTCAGACTGATTTGCATATGGCCATGTCTGAACTGGGGTGGTGTGGAGTGCAAAAAAACAACGGATTTAGGCCCAGATCTCTGTACTGGGATGAATGTATGACATTGTTCTGCATTCTGTCCATCAACTGTGGTTTTTGCATTTGTCACCCCAAGTGGGATGGGTATGCTCAAACGTGAGTCCCATGCTCTTCACACCACTGGATTCAAGCAAGCCGTCCTGAAGACGGCTGAAATGCTAGAAACCGGTCCTCGGAAGCTTGTTTGCGGTCCAGGAAAGGCATGACTTGGCAGTTTGGGCTGGACTGTTCCCATGAGGCACAGGGTCAGACTGATTTGCATATGGCCATGTCTGAACTGGGGTGGTGTGGAGTGCAGAAAAACAATGGATATAGGCCCAGATCTCTGTACTGGGGTGAATGTATGACATTGTTCTGCATTCTGTCAATCAACTGTGGTTTTTGCATTTGTCGACCCGAGTGGGATGGGTATACTCCGACGTGAGTCCCATGCTCTCCACACCACTGGATTCAAGCAAACCGGGCTGAAGACTGCTGGAATGCCAGAAACCGATCCTTGGAAGCTTGTTTCCAAGCCAGAGAAGGCATGGATTGGCAGTTTGGGCTGAACTGTTCCCATGAGGCGCAGGGTCAGACTGATTTGCATATGGCCATGTCTGAACTGGGGTGGTGTGGAGTGCAAAAAACGATGGATTTAGGCCCAGATCTCTGTACTGGGGTGAATGTATGACATTGTTCTGCATTCTGTCCATCAACTGTGGTTTTTGCATTTGTCTCCTCGAGTGGGATGGGTATCCTCAGACGTGAGTCCCATGCACTCCACACCACTGGATTCAAGCAAGCCGGGCTGAAGACGGCTGGAATGCCAGAAACCGGTCCTCGGAAGCTTGTTTCCGGTCCAGGGATGGCATGGCTTGGCAGTTCGGGCTGGACTGTTCCCATGAGGCACAGGGTCAGACTGATTTGCATATTGCCATGTCTGAACTGGGGTGGTGTGGAAAGCAAAAAAAACGATGGATTTAGGCCCAGATCTCTGTAATGGGGTGAATGTATGACATTGTTCTGCATTCTGTCCATCAACTGTGGTTTTTGCATTTGTCACCCTGAGTGGGATGGGTATGCTCAGACGTGAGTCCCATCAATCAATCAATCAATCAGTGACACTTATAGAGCGCGCTACATACCCGTAGGGTCTCAAGGCGCTGGGGGGGGGGGGGGTGCCGCTACTGCTCGAACAGCCAGGTCTTCAGCTTCCTCCTGATGGAGAGGTGGTCTTGGGTCAGGCGCAGGTCGGTCGGGAGGGAGTTCCAGGTCTTGGCGGCCAGGTAGGAGAAGGACCTTCCTCCTGTAGTCGCTCTTCGGATGCGGGGGACGGCGGCGAGGGCGTGGTTGGCTGATTGGAGGTGGCGTTTGGGAGCGTAGAAGTTGATCCGGCTGTTGAGGTAGCTCTGGCCTTGGTCGTGTAGGGCTTTGTGTGCGTGGTTGAGGAGGCAGAAGGTGATTCTTTTGTTGACGGGGAGCCAGTGAAGGTCTCTCAGATGTCCGGTGATGTGGCTGGTTCGTGGGATGTCGAGGTTGAGTCTGGCTGAGGCGTTCTGGATCCGCTGGAGTCTCTTCTGGAGCTTGGCGGTGGTACCGGCGTAGAGGGCGTTGCCGTAGTCCAGTCGGCTGGTGACGAGGGCCTGGGTGACGGTCTTCCTGGTCTCGGTGGGGATCCACCGGAAGATCTTCCGTAGCATGCGTAGGATGTTGAAGCACGCCGAGGAGACGTTGTTGACTTGCCTGGTCATGGAGAGGGAGGAGTCCAGGATGAAGCCCAGGTTGCGTGCATGGTCTGTCGGTTTGGGTGCGGAGCCCAGGGCGGGAGGCCACCAGGAGTTGTCCCAGGCGGAGGGGGAAGAGCCCAGGATGAGGACCTCCGTCTTGTCAGAGTTCAGTTTCAGGCGGCTGGTCGTCATCCACTCGGCTACCTCTTTCATCCCTTCGTGCAGGTTGGCTCTGGCGGAAGCGGGGTCATTGGTCAGGGAGAGGATCAGCTGGGTGTCGTCGGCGTAGGAGATTATGCTGAGGCTGTGTTTGCGTACGATGGCCGCGAGGGGGCTCATGTAGACGTTGAAGAGGGTGTTCTCCACACCACTGTATTCCAGCAAGCCGGGCTGAAGACGGCTGGAATGCCAGAAACCGGTGTTCGGAAGCTTGTTTCCGGTCCAGGGAAGGCATGGCTTGGCAGTTCGGGCTGGACTGTTCCCATGAGGCACAGGGTCAGACTGATTTGCCTATGGCCATGTCTGAACTGGGGTGGTGTGGAGTGCAAAAAAATGATGGATTTAGGCCCAGATCTCTGTATTGGGGTGAATGTGAGACATTGTTCTGCATTCTGTCCATCAACTGTGGTTTTTGCATTTGTCACCCCGAGTGGGATGGGTATGCTCAGACGTGAGTCCCATGCTCTCCACACCACTGGATTCAAGCAAGCCGGGCTGAAGACGGCTGAAATGCCAGAAACCGGTCCTCGGAAGCTTGTTTCCGGTCCAGGGAAGGCATGGCTTGGCAGTTCGGGCTGGACTGTTCCCATGAGGCACAGGGTCTGACTGATTTGCATATGGCCATGTCTGCACTGGGGTGGTGTGGAGTGCAAAAAAGCGATGGATTTAGGCCCAGATCTCTGTACTGGGGTGAATGTATGACATCGTTCTGCATTCTGTCCATCAACTGTGGTTTTTGCATTTGTCACCCCGAGTGGGATGGGTATGCTCAGACATGAGTCCCATGCTCTCCACACCACTGGATTCAAGCAAGCCGGGCTGAAGACGGCTGGAATGCCAGAAACCGGTCCTCGGAAGCTTGTTTCCGGTACAGGGAAGGCATGGCTTGGCAGTTGGGGCTGGACTGTTCCCATGAGGCACAGGGTCAGACTGATTTGCATATGGCCATGTCTGAACTTGGGTGGTGTGGAGTGCAAAAAAACGATGGATTTAGGCCCAGATCTCTGTACTGGGGTGAATGTATGACATTGTTCTGCATTCTATCCATCAACTGTGGTTTTTGCATTTGTCACCCCGAGTGGGATGGGTATGCTCAGACATGAGTCCCATGCTCTCCACACCACTGGATTCAAGCAAGCCGGGCTGAAGATGGCTGGAATGCCAGAAACCGGTCCTCGGAAGCTTGTTTCCTGTCCAGAGAAGGCATTGATTGGCAGTTCGGGCTGAACTGTTCCCATGAGGCACAGGGTCAGACTGATTTGCATATGGCCATGTCTGAACTGGGGTTGTGTGGAGTGCAAAAAACGATGGATTTAGGCCCAGATCTCTGTACTGGGGTGAATGTATGACATTGTTCTGCATTCTGTCCATCAACTGTGGTTTTTGCATTTGTCACCTCGAGTGGGATGGGTATCCTCAGACGTGAGTCCCATGCACTCCACACCACTGGATTCAAGCAAGCCGGGCTGAAGACGGATGGAATTCCAGAAACCGGTCCTCGGAAGCTTGTTTATGGTCCAGGGAAGGCATGGCTTGTCAGTTTATGCTGGACTGTTCCCATGAGGCACAGGGTCAGACTGATTTGCATATGGCCATGTCTGAACCGGGGTGGTGTGGAGTGCAAAAAAAACAATGGATTTAGGCCCAGATCTCTGTACTGGGGTGAATGTATGACATTGTTCTGCATTCTGTCCATCAACTGTGGTTTTTGCATTTGTCACCCCGAGTGGGATGGGTATGCTCAGACATGAGTCCCATGCTCTCCACACCACTGGATTCAAGCAAGCCGTGCTGAAGACGGCTGGAATGCCAGAAACCGGTCCTCGGAAGCTTGTTTCCGGTCCAGGGAAGGCATGGCTTGGCAGTTCGGGCTGGACTGTTCCCATGAGGCACAGGGTCAGACTGATTTGCATATTGCCATGTCTGAACCGGGGTGGTGTGGAGTGCAAAAAAAACAATGGATTTAGGCCCAGATCTCTGTACTGGGGTGAATGTATGACATTGTTCTGCATTCTGTCCATCAACTGTGGTTTTTGCATTTGTCACCCCGAGTGGGATGGGTATGCTCAGACATGAGTCCCATGCTCTCCACACCACTGGATTCAAGCAAGCCGGGCTGAAGATGGCTGGAATGCCAGAAACCGGTCCTCGGAAGCTTGTTTCCGGTCCAGAGAAGGCATTGATTGGCAGTTCGGGCTGAACTGTTCCCATGAGGCACAGGGTCAGACTGATTTGCATATGGCCATGTCTGAACTGGGGTTGTGTGGAGTGCAAAAAACGATGGATTTAGGCCCAGATCTCTGTACTGGGGTGAATGTATGACATTGTTCTGCATTCTGTCCATCAACTGTGGTTTTTGCATTTGTCACCTCGAGTGGGATGGGTATCCTCAGACGTGAGTCCCATGCACTCCACACCACTGGATTCAAGCAAGCCGGGCTGAAGACGGATGGAATTCCAGAAACCGGTCCTCGGAAGCTTGTTTATGGTCCAGGGAAGGCATGGCTTGTCAGTTTATGCTGGACTGTTCCCATGAGGCACAGGGTCAGACTGATTTGCATATGGCCATGTCTGAACCGGGGTGGTGTGGAGTGCAAAAAAAACAATGGATTTAGGCCCAGATCTCTGTACTGGGGTGAATGTATGACATTGTTCTGCATTCTGTCCATCAACTGTGGTTTTTGCATTTGTCACCCCGAGTGGGATGGGTATGCTCAGACATGAGTCCCATGCTCTCCACACCACTGGATTCAAGCAAGCCGTGCTGAAGACGGCTGGAATGCCAGAAACCGGTCCTCGGAAGCTTGTTTCCGGTCCAGGGAAGGCATGGCTTGGCAGTTCGGGCTGGACTGTTCCCATGAGGCACAGGGTCAGACTGATTTGCATATTGCCATGTCTGAACTGGGGTGGTGTGGAAAGCAAAAAAACGATGGATTTAGGCCCAGATCTCTGTAATGGGGTGAATGTATGACATTGTTCTGCATTCTGTCCATCAACTGTGGTTTTTGCATTTGTCACCCTGAGTGGGATGGGTATGCTCAGACGTGAGTCCCATGCTCTCCACACCACTGTATTCCAGCAAGCCGGGCTGAAGACGGCTGGAATGCCAGAAACCGGTGTTCGGAAGCTTGTTTCCGGTCCAGGGAAGGCATGGCTTGGCAGTTCGGGCTGGACTGTTCCCATGAGGCACAAGGTCAGACTGATTTGCATATGGCCATGTCTGAACTGGGGTGGTGTGGAGTTCAAAAAAACGATGGATTTAGGCCCAGATCTCTGTATTGGGGTGAATGTGAGACATTGTTCTGCATTCTGTCCATCAACTGTGGTTTTTGCATTTGTCACCCCGAGTGGGATGGGTATGCTCAGACGTGAGTCCCATGCTCTCCACACCACTGGATTCAAGCAAGCCGGGCTGAAGACGGCTGAAATGCCAGAAACCGGTCCTCGGAAGCTTGTTTCCCATCCTGGGAAGGTATGGCTTGGCAGTTCGGGCTGGACTGTTCCCATGAGGCACAGGGTCTGACTGATTTGCATATGGCCATGTCTGCACTGGGGTGGTGTGGAGTGCAAAAAAGCGATGGATTTAGGCCCAGATCTCTGTACTGGGGTGAATGTATGACATCGTTCTGCATTCTGTCCATCAACTGTGGTTTTTGCATTTGTCACCCCGAGTGGGATGTGTATGCTCAGACATGAGTCCCATGCTCTCCACACCACTGGATTCAAGCAAGCCGGGCTGAAGACGGCTGGAATGCCAGAAACCGGTCCTCGGAAGCTTGTTTCCGGTCCAGAGAAGGCATGGATTGGCAGTTCGGGCTGAACTGTTCCCATGAGGCACAGGGTCAGACTGATTTGCATATGGCCATGTCTGAACTGGGGTGGTGTGGAGTGCAAAAAAACGATGGATTTAGGCCCAGATCTCTGTACTGGGGTGAATGTAGGACATTGTTCTGCATTCTGTCCATCAACTGTGGTTTTTGCATTTGTCACCCCGAGTGGGATGGGTATGCTCAGACATGAGTCCCATGCTCTCCACACAACTGGATTCAAGCAAGCCGGGCTTAAGACGGCTGGAATGCCAGAAACCGGTCCTCGGAAGCTTGTTTCCGGTCCAGAGAAGGCATGGATTGGCAGTTCGGGCTGAACTGTTCCCATGAGGCACAGGGTCAGACTGATTTGCATATGGCCATGTCTGAACTGGGGTGGTGTGGAGTGCAAAAAACGATGGATTTAGGCCCAGATCTCTGTACTGGGGTGAATGTATGACATTGTTCTGCATTCTGTCCATCAACTGTGGTTTTTGCATTTGTCACCCCGAGTGGGATGGGTATGCTCAGACGTGAGTCCCATGCTCTCCACACCACTGGATTCAAGCAAGCCGTGCTGAAGACGGCTGGTATGCCAGAAACCGGTCCTCGGAAGCTTGTTTCCCGTCCTGGGAAGGTATGGCTTGGCAGTTCGGGCTGGACTGTTCCCATGAGGCACAGGGTCTGACTGATTTGAATATGGCCATGTCTGCACTGGGGGAGTGTGGAGTGCAAAAAAGCGATGGATTTAGGCCCAGATCTCTGTACTGGGGTGAATGTATGACATCGTTCTGCATTCTGTCCATCAACTGTGTTTTTTGCATTTGTCACCCCGAGTGGGATGGGTATGCTCAGACATGAGTCCCATGCTCTCCACACCACTGGATTCAAGCAAGCCGGGCTGAAGACGGCTGAAATGCCAGAAACCGGTCCTCGGAAGCTTGTTTCCGGTCCAGAGAAGGCATGGATTGGCAGTTCGGGCTGAACTGTTCCCATGAGGCACAGGGTCAGACTGATTTGCATATGGCCATGTCTGAACTGGGGTGGTGTGGAGTGCAAAAAAACGATGGATTTAGGCCCAGATCTCTGTACTGGGGTGAATGTATGACATTGTTCTGCATTCTGTCCATCAACTGTGGTTTTTGCATTTGTCACCCCGAGTGGGATGGGTATGCTCAGACATGAGTCCCATGCTCTCCACACCACTGGATTCAAGCAAGCCGGGCTGAAGATGGCTGGAATGCTAGAAACCGGTCCTCGGAAGCTTGTTTCCGGTCCAGAGAAGGCATGGATTGGCAGTTCGGGCTGAACTGTTCCCATGAGGCACAGGGTCAGACTGATTTGCATATGGCCATGTCTGAACTGGGGTGGTGTGGAGTGCAAAAAATGATGGATTTAGGCCCAGATCTCTGTACTGGGGTGAATGTATGACATTGTTCTGCATTCTGTCCATCAACTGTGGTTTTTGCATTCGTCACCTCGAGTGGGATGGGTATCCTCAGACGTGAGTCCCATGCACTCCACACCACTGGATTCAAGCAAGCCGGGCTGAAGACGGATGGAATTCCAGAAACCGGTCCTCGGAAGCTTGTTTACGGTCCAGGGAAGGCATGGCTTGTCAGTTTATGCTGGACTGTTCCCATGAGGCACAGGGTCAGACTGATTTGCATATGGCCATGTCTGAACCGGGGTGGTGTGGAGTGCAAAAAAAACAATGGATTTAGGCCCAGATCTCTGTACTGGGGTGAATGTATGACATTGTTCTGCATTCTGTCCATCAACTGTGGTTTTTGCATTTGTCACCCCGAGTGGGATGGGTATGCTCAGACATGAGTCCCATGCTCTCCACACCACTGGATTCAATCAAGCCGTGCTGAAGACGGCTGGAATGCCAGAAACCGGTACTCGGAAGCTTGTTTCCGGTCCAGGGAAGGCATGGCTTTGCAGTTCGGGCTGGACTGTTCCCATGAGGCACAGGGTCAGACTGATTTGCATATTGCCATGTCTGAACTGGGGTGGTGTGGAAAGCAAAAAAAGGATGGATTTAGGCCCAGATCTCTGTAATGGGGTGAATGTATGACATTGTTCTGCATTCTGTCCATCAACTGTGGTTTTTGCATTTGTCACCCTGAGTGGAATGGGTATGCTCAGACGTGAGTCCCATGCTCTCCACACCACTGTATTCCAGCAAGCCGGGCTGAAGACGGCTGGAATGCCAGAAACCGGTGTTCGGAAGCTTGTTTCCGGTCCAGGGAAGGCATGGCTTGGCAGTTCGGGCTGGACTGTTCCCATGAGGCACAGGGTCAGACTGATTTGCATATGGCCATGTCTGAACTGGGGTGGTGTGGAGTGCAAAAAAACGATGGATTTAGGCCCAGATCTCTGTATTGGGGTGAATGTGAGACATTGTTCTGCATTCTGTCCATCAACTGTGGTTTTTGCATTTGTCACCCCGAGTGGGATGGGTATGCTCAGACGTGAGTCCCATGCTCTCCACACCACTGGATTCAAGCAAGCCGGGCTGAAGACGGTTGAAATGCCAGAAACCGGTCCTCGGAAGCTTGTTTCCCGTCCTGGGAAGGTATGGCTTGGCAGTTCGGGCTGGACTGTTCCCATGAGGCACAGGGTCTGACTGATTTGCATATGGCCATGTCTGCACTGGGGTGGTGTGGAGTGCAAAAAAGCGATGGATTTAGGCCCAGATCTCTGTACTGGGGTGAATGTATGACATCGTTCTGCATTCTGTCCATCAACTGTGGTTTTTGCATTTGTCACCCCGAGTGGGATGTGTATGCTCAGACATGAGTCCCATGCTCTCCACACCACTGGATTCAAGCAAGCCGGGCTGAAGACGGCTGGAATGCCAGAAACCGGTCCTCGGAAGCTTGTTTCCGGTCCAGAGAAGGCATGGATTGGCAGTTCGGGCTGAACTGTTCCCATGAGGCACAGGGTCAGACTGATTTGCATATGGCCATGTCTGAACTGGGGTGGTGTGGAGTGCAAAAAAACGATGGATTTAGGCCCAGATCTCTGTACTGGGGTGAATGTAGGACATTGTTCTGCATTCTGTCCATCAACTGTGGTTTTTGCATTTGTCACCCCGAGTGGGATGGGTATGCTCAGACATGAGTCCCATGCTCTCCACACCACTGGATTCAAGCAAGCCGGGCTTAAGACGGCTGGAATGCCAGAAACCGGTCCTCGGAAGCTTGTTTCCGGTCCAGAGAAGGCATGGATTGGCAGTTTGGGCTGAACTGTTCCCATGAGGCACAGGGTCAGACTGATTTGCATATGGCCATGTCTGAACTGAGGTGGTGTGGAGTGCAAAAAACGATG